>NC_021162.2:70951206-70960179 GCF_000331145.2 Cicer arietinum
AAATTGTGTCACTAACTTAATTTTTTTTAAAAAAATTAATATATCAACGAACTTACATATAAATATTTAATAAATAATATATATTTAATCTCTTACAAAATTAATTAATATATGAAAAAAATAAGTATAAATAAATGAATAAATAAATAAATAATATATGCAAAAAATAAACATTCAAATCCATTTTTGTAATTATCCACTCAAAAATAATTTTAATTCAAACTATCAAAATAATATTATACATTTTCAATTAAAAGATCAAAACATAAATCACATTTCGTTTAATTCATTTTTATTTATAATTAATTCTATAAAATTAATTTATTCAAAAGTAATTTTTATCACCGCATAATCAATTAAAACAACACCAACTATAATCGATTTTAAAGTCCAAAATCGAATCCAAACATACTTGTAATCCATACAAATAGTTTTTTGTAAGATGTAAATGTGCACTATTCACCGAATGCAAGATAAAACAAGGACAGTGTATGTAGGGATATTAGAGTATAAAAGTGATTTTTTAACATTAATGTTTTGATGCAGATGTGTAACACCCTAATTTATTTATATTTTTACATATATATCTATCTTTGTAACTATCTAAATATATTATTTAATAGTTTATACTGTATCCCGTGTATTTAAATTGTTAAGTAATCTATCTATAAAGTTTACAATAGTCTCACATTTTTATAGGTGTTATTTATATTTCTTGTTTTGATAAATTGTAAATATTGTTTTAAATATTATTGTCATTGAAGAAATATATTGTGTTTTAATCCAATTATTAGTTAGTCCTTTTAAACTAAATTTAGTGTCAATTCTCATAATTTGCACCAGAGGTATAATCTCTTCCTTTTAGTGGAATCTTGGTTGCACACGGCATAACAATTCAAACCCACATCTTTGCAGGTTGGTCTCAACAAATTTCCCTTGTCTTCGATTCATGTTGTTAGATATTTTTATTTGTAACTCAAATCCTGGAATGTTTGTAACATATTAGTAAAGACTTTGGAATCATTCACTCCACAATTTAGATTTCATTTAAATTAAGTCACTGATTCATTCACTTGATCCATATTTGATTCACGTTTTTATTTTGAAAGATATTTATTTTTGATTGAACTCGTGATTTTCCTTGAATTGCTGATTGCCATCAACAACTTAGAACTCTCATTTAATGAAAATAACTTGGGTTTTGAATTGCTCATATTGCCTCATCTTTTGTCTATGACACATCAAAAACTACATAAATGTCACACCTTAGATTAAAAATATGATGTATTTCACGGAACCCCGTTTCAAGTTCACAGATTCCAAACCTAGAGTTTTGAGAGTGTTTCCTTATAATTATTGTCTTCGTGCCTTATTTTCATTTCAGCTTGTGGAAATAATCCTCCTAACAACATGTCATAGCTTGGAGCACAACAATCGATTTTTCAAACATGAGTTGTACTGGTTGAAATTTAAATTGTTTGGAATCGTTGTTGCAACTCAAATACTCAATTTCTTTGTGTTATTATTTCAATTGGTCCAGCTATATGGTGAAAGTGAGTTCGAATCCATCAGTGTAAATTAAGTGAGATGAACGGAAAAATCGTATTTTTCGTAATTTATTCGGGCTCGTTACATACGGCTGAAGTCCTTTGAGTAATAATTGACTAATGAGCAAACTTAAATTTAGTGAGGTTAAAATATGAATTAGAAACTTTTATAGGATGTTGTTTGATTTGATTTTGAAGATCGCGTGGTAGTTGAATTATTGTAAAATTGTGTATTTGATGGATTATGTACTTTGTTTATATTCATCCTTGATATTGATATATGATATAAAATGTGATTAATTGGTGCGTTTGTTTAAGGAAAAAATTTATTATTTGAAACCAAAAATCATTTTTTAGGGTTTAAAAGGTATTTGTTTCAGATTTTCTTAAAAATTATTTTGTTAGAAGAATCATTTTTTGTTGAATATATATAGATATGTATTGGTATCTACAGAGCATTATGTGGTATGGGTAGATCATCGTGTAAATTGATATAGATAGAGCATGAAGCTTCATATGTGTATATAGACTAATTATGAATTTATTTTTTGGAAGGTTGTTGCAGGGCAGACTGATTAGTTATTATTTTATTAATTTTTTTTATATATAAAGACATAGTTTAATCTATTTTAAAAAAATATAAAATAAAACATTTAAATGTTTTAATATGAATAAGGTTTTTACATAGGCTTTCAGACCAGACCATACTTTTAAAAATGTCAGATTAGACTGAAAAAAAAAAAAAAACTTATGATATGCCATATACCTAAAAAATTAATCGTAGGCCACCTTTCAAAATCTGGACTGACATGACCTGACCTATTTTCACCTCTACTTATCATTAATAAAATTCAATAGTATTTGGTGCGAAAAATGTATTGAGAAAAAAATGTAAGTTCTACATGTTTAAGTCAATTTAATATAATTGAAGCATATTATGCGATTGATTAATGATTATGTAGTTATAATAATTGATTTTGATAAAATAGATTTTGGTTAACTTTAAGCTGAACACAAATTCATTTATGTTTGAATTTATTTCTATAAAAGTGATTTTTATTAACTCAAATTGTTTGGACAATTTTGGTTAAAATTGTTTTTGACCGTATAATTGTCGAATAATGATCGGATAATTATTTTGATATATTTATATTTTATTTTATTCTTTATTTATCTCTAGTTATGATTACACAAATTTGTAGTACAGATCTCTTTGCCCTCTTTCGCAAGGTTAGAGACATTCTTTTTATTTAGAATAAAATGTCCATTTACTTGAACAACTTGACATTAAATGAAAAACAGTGTTTTTTTTGTTTTGCATAAAATTATTATTTTCTTTTTGGTAATAAAAAATTGTGTTCATTAACTTAACTTTAAAAAAAAAAAAGTTAATATATCAACGAATTAATACAAATATTGAATAAATAATATATATTTCATCTCTAACAAAATTAATTGATGTATGAAAAAAATAAGTATAAATAAATGAATGAGTAATCTTTGCAAAGAAATAAATATTCAAACCCATTTTTGTAATTATCCACTCAAAAGCAATTTTGATTTAAACTATCAAAACAATAATTGTAAAATAACTAAAAATATAATATGATATTTTATAGGGACTAAAACTTTTATTTAAAGATTTTGAAATCAATATTGTAGATGGATTTTATTCATTATAAATTAAAAATAAAATTTCAACCTCCAACAATAAATAAATAAATAAATAGATGGTACTAAATAAATGAGAATATTGTTTATTCGTATTAATAAATAACTTGGATTTTATGTGAGACAAATTATTAGTAAATGATTATTGATCAACACCTTTTTTATTTATCATCTTTTATGAGAGAAAAAATATCAAACACTTTTTAAAAATCTTAAATTGACCAAAGTATCCTTATCTCGTTAAATTTTTAAATTTTATATAAATACACTTGAATCAATTTATTTATTTATCTATGCCAGTCTCTATTTTTATTTTTTATTTTATCTTATAAGAGATTATAAATTCCACCATAATCATATCATACAATAGTAAGATCCTGAATCCGAGACAAGACGTTCAATCTAACAATATCGATATTTGTCATTTAAATTAAAATTTAAGAGTATTTTACTTGCATGATAAAAAAAAGTTTAAAATAAATAAAATAGAGTAAAATTCAACTCGGTCATAAAAATATATCAATATGAATTTCAAATAAAAGAGTGTAAAATTCAACTTGGTCATAAAAATATAGTTTCATAAAAATATATCAATATTAACTATTGAGCGTCATATGCAAATACCACATGAGACGCATATAAGTGTTTGAGCTTTAAATAGTTAGTAAATATTCCCATTTAGGTTTTTATATTTAAAATAAAAGGCTCATTTACTTGAAAAAACTGACATTAAATAAAAAACAGTGTTCGTTTTGTTTTTTATTTATTTATTTATAATTTTTTTTATAATAAAAAATTGTGTTCATTAACTTAACTTTTAAAAAAATTAATATATCAACGAAATTACATACAAATATTTAATAAATAATATATATTTCATCTCTTACAAAATTAAATATTATATGAAGAAAAAAAGTTTAAATAAATGAATAGTAATATATGCAAAGAAATAAATATTCGAATCCATTTTTGTAATTATCTACTCAAAAGTAATTTTGATTCAAAATATCAAAACAACGTTATACATTTTCAATTAAACATTTTCAATTAAGATACCAAAACATAAATCAGCTTATGTTTAATTCATTTTTATCAATAATTAATTCTACAAAATTAATTTATTCAAAATTAATTTTTATCATGGCATAATCAATTAAATGAACACCAACTATAAATGATTTTAAAGTCCAAAATCGAATCCAAACATACTTGTAATCCATACAAATAGTGTTTTGCAAGATGTAAATGTGCACTATTCACCGAATGCAAGATAAAACAAGGACTTAGTATGTAGGGATATTAGAGTATAGGAATGATTTTTTAACATTAAAGTTTTGATGTAGATGCGCATTAAAGATTGAAGTTTTGACTTAGTATTTGGGGATATTATCGTCAAAATAGTTTTATTTAAATCATTTAAAAAATATAATTAATGTTATTTGATTTATGTGATATATATTGTAAATAAATATTGTCAAATATGTGTTAGGTTATTGTGCAAATAAATATAATTTTGATTAAAATTGTTTTTTATAATAAATTTGATTTATGATCCATTTTTGCGATCATATTATAATATAATCATTAACATTATATTTTTGTGTTACACATATAATGTATTTAATGATATGTATATAAACTAATCTATTTGATTACATATCGTAATATTTGTTATTTTATATTCTAAGGGAGAGGATAAATATTATTAAAAGAAAAAAAGAATTGTAGCCAAGTATTAATGTTAATTGGAAAATTAATTTATGATTTCAAAAAAAAAATTAAATAAAAAAATTCAAAACGATTCTAATGATAAATAATGTCATTCTCTCATCAAATAATAGCAATTCGTCCAATTTTTACATGAATTTTATAGACATAACATAAATTGTGAGAACTCTTTTTCAAAAATTTAAATCAGATAATATCTCCTGCTTTTGCTTCATTGCTGTCACAAAATTCCCTCCACTAATGTCCTTATTTTATCCTCATACATGGATCGTTTTTAACTTATAAAGACAAATATGTGTCACATGTATGATTTTTATAATAAACTGAATTAATTAAGTATATTCAAATGATTTTCATTTTTTTTAGAAGACATAAAAAAAAATACAAATTAGATTGATTAATTGATGACAAATATTTTTTCCAGTATAAATTATATGCTAAAACTACTTTTTTAAGTAATTCATTAAAATGATGTGTAAAAACATTATACTCTGTGTATTATATGGTCTTATTTTTATGAAGATAAAGTTAAATTAAAAACATTAATTTTAAGTAATTTGTTACTAAAAAATATTTATCCCTTGTACAATGTTTATAATAATATGTAAACAAAATACTAAATTTAACTAATTGATTAATAACAAATATATATTTGTCTCGTATATGAATTGTAAACTTTGAATTGTGAAAAATTAATAACTGAAGTGTATATTATAATTGTTCACATTTTTATGTCGATGATGTTATTAAAAAAAAACTTATTTTAATTAATTCTTTAATAAAAAAATATTTATCTCTTGTATGGTTATAATAATCTCAAATTAGTATATCCTAATTATTCTCATTTTGTTTAGAAAATGTCAGAAAACACCAAATTTAAGTAATTTTTTAGTGGCAAATATTTATCTTGTATATGAATTATACATTCTAAATATTTATTTATTGATTCTTTTTCACAAAAACAACATGAACAAAGTCAAAAAATAATAAAATTATAGTTAATGTATTATAATTATTCTTATTTTATAATGACAATAAAAAAAAAACACAAATTTAATTGATTATTTAGTAACAAATATTTATACTATTTTATGGTGTTTATAATAAACTCAAATCACTATATAATAATTATTCTAATTTTTTATTTAGAAGATGCACAAAAATAACACTAAATTGAACAAATTGATTAATGATAAAATTATAGTTAATATATTATAATCATTCTTATTTTATACTGACAATCATAAAAAAAAAAATACAAATTTAACTAATTATTAAGTAAAAAATATTTATACTCTTTTATGGTGTTTATAATAAACTCAAATCACTATATAATAATTATTCTCATTCTTTATTTAGAAGAAGCAAAAAAAAAAAAAAAACACTAAATTGAACAAATTGATTAATGACAAATAAACATTTGTCTCGTGAGTTATACATTTAACAGACTTATTCAATGACTCTTTAACTCTTTTTATAAATAAAAAACATGAAAAACATAATACTAATTTTAATTTTGTATCCTGTTTATTATTTTAAAAATAAACTCAAATTAGTGTATTTATAAATAATTTCATTTTTATTCAGAAGATATTAAAAATAATTAATATACTCAACTGTAACAAATATTCTATTCTACTCGAGTATGAATTATCCTACTTATCAGTAAGGAAAATCCTTCATGTGATGGACCAAAATGAACGCATTCAATTTTTAACTGGGATAATTCCCCCGCCATTCATTCATGTATATATATTATGTGCTATTTAAATCCTCTATGATACAAGACATATCTTTCTACTTGATACTCTGAAAATTGGGAATATTGTGCCTTCCAAAATCCAAAGTTGGGGTATGTTCTTTGTCCTTTATTTCTTTCAATGTGAAGTCCAAAATTAAGGAAACTTTTTGTCACTTACTCTCTCATAGTATCATCCAATTAATATGGAATAATTCGTTCACATTCCATTTTGTCAATACACTATATAAATGGAGTAGCACATCCATATTTCATTTTTCACTTCTTTGAAATTGATTTAGAGTTGTCTTCCCATTCATTCATTGTCTCATCATCTTTCTATTATTGAATACCTTTTAATCCCTCATTCCTTACCTTGTGGAGCATAATTGGATAGTCTCACTTTCTTTATACTAAGATAACTTTTTTTTAAAGTCTAAAGTAAGACAATGTCATCTCACATTGATTAAAGCAATTACATGAATTTTCAAGACTCGTGAGTCTTCATGTACCACCAAATACATCGTCCATCTTTGAGGTACATCTTAATTGACTATTTAACCTTACTTTTATTGTCATGCATGCTTAGTTAAACAATGCTCCAAAGAGAGAAAATGTAAGTTCATTAGCATGAGCTAACAATTCTTTGACAACCTTTAAAAAACAAAAAAAATGGTATTTAAAATCAAATTTTGGGTTCGGGAGTCGATTATACATAGATAAGGTATTACCATCCTACAACATTTGTTAAAAACGATTACTTATAATTAATTATGCAAAATTAATATTAACTTATATAAATTTATTTCTCCTTTTTAAAATACAAATTTAATCATTTTTTATTAAAAAAAATTTAAAGATAAAAATGTATATAAAAAGTACAGAAGATAGAAAAAAGTGCGATAATTTTATCATAAAATTATGACTAATATTTTGACACACAAAAAATATGTCTAAAGTTTTGTTGATAAAAAAACAAAATCAGCTCTAAAGTTTTCACCTTGGCTATTAATCAAATCATTGGTTAATGATTATTGGTCTAATACATTCTTTTATTATATTGATGGTTGTTGGTCAAATGAAGAAGTATATTCTTTGACTATTGTTTTTTCAAAGATGTTAGACAAAGACATAGATTGCTTATACTTTATAATAAAATATAAATAAAAAATTGATAAATATAATATTATTAAACTGAATATTTTATTTCAACTACGAACGCGAGACTTTTCAAGTATATAAATTAATTATCGTAAAATTTAATTTATTTAAATAATTAAATAAATAAAGACATGTATTTTATTACTTTATATCTATACACATATATATACCGAGGAAATATAGCCTTAAACTTAATTTAAAGTGCTAACAATTCGAAAATGGAATCAAATGTGATAACGATTATTAAAAAGAACACCAGACGATAACAATTGAAATAAAAAATCAGGCTCATATTGATAAAAAAAATATACCTCTATAATAATTATACAAAAGAAGAGCTATAATGATTTATTAAGAGTAAGATATCTTTGATTTTTTTAAGATTTTATTCAAATTTTATTTTTTAAATAGATAAATAAATTTTTGGTCCTAATAAATATATCATATTTATTTTTAGTCCTTCTAAAACATTTCTTTAAATAATGAATTATCAAATATTTTTCGTCATTAATTTTAATCCCTACTTTTAAATTAATTCATCTATATTATCTTAATTTTTTAGTAACTTTTTCACCACAAAAATTTAGAATTTTTTGACATATGATGAATTAAATATCATTTTAAAGACTTTTTGTGCTTAAAAATTCATATTTAATACATCTTTAATTAAAAAATTCTAAATTTTTGTAGAAGATATTTTTATAATGTCAGAAATATGCATTAAAAAAATTCAAAAATTTGAATGATATATATATATATATATATATATATGAGTTGAAACAAATCTTTTTATTGTAGATTAGTTAAAAGACTGTAAGTTACAAATCAATTATAATATAATAATTATAATTTAATATATAATTTGTATGTTTTACTTAAATATCTTATTATAATTTTACATTTTATTTTATAATTTAAAATTTCTCTTTTATAGAAGAAAAATCAAACACCTTAAAAATAGAACTACTATTATATATATAGAAAAATTTGTTTCATAATTAAACTAAATATATATATATATATATATATTTTAATTATGAAACAAATTTTTTATTGTAGATTATTTAAAAGATTGTATGTTACGAATCAATTATAATTTAATATATAATTTGTATGTTTTACTTAAAT
>NC_021162.2:70960288-70976470 GCF_000331145.2 Cicer arietinum
TATATATATATATATATATATATAAATATTACTAATTCTTTAGCAATAATTTGTGATTGTGTTTAGAAAATGGAAATGGAAATGAAATTGTCCATTTTAATGTGTATTCCATTAAAATAGATAGACTTTTATTTTGTTTTACAAATTTTAAATATTATTGTATTTATTGTCATTTAAGTATAAAAAAACAAAGATCGTCACGTTTTTTTTAAAAATAATTATTTTTTGTTATAAAATAGATTTTTTGTTATAGATTAAAATCCTCTAACTTTAAATTTCATTATTTTTGACGACTTTGTTTCTATAATATTTAGATCATTTTCGTCCACCCTAGACTTATTTTAGTTCAATTTGAGTTTTTAACCAATCTTGTGCATTCAATAAATGCGTTTGTGTCTTGGATTAACATTCATGTTATTTTCGCCATCATTCGACTTATTCTAGTCTGTTTAGGGTTTTTAACCAATCTTATGCATCCAATAAGTGTGTTTGTATTATTGGATTAACATTTAGGTCAATTTCGTCCTCCCTATGTTTATTCTAGTCCATTTAGGGTTTTTAACCGATCTCGTGAATCTAATAAGTGAATTCGTGTCATTGGATTAACATTTAGGTCATTTTCGTCATCCTTCGACTTATTCTAGTCCGTTTAGGGTTTTTATCCAATCTTGTGTATGCAATATATGCTTATGATTCATGTCCAAGCAGCCCAAATAGATCGTTGGCCTCAAAAAACAGATGTGACTCATATTAATTTTTTGGGTGTCGATGCCTTTGTTCATTGCCAATCCAAGGATGATGATTTAGGTGCAAGAACTTTAGCAAGTGGCCAAAACCAACAATGGTAAATTGTACCCAATGTCAGTGGAACCACGTTGTTTTGGTGTTATTTCAAATGAAACAATATTGAAAAGACCGTCGAAATTTATAGTTTTAAACATGATGACAAAGAGTGTGTCAAAAAATGTTGGCGTAGTCTTAAGAAGGATGAAATCTATTATTATAACGAGTTCGAATCTTTGTGGTATTTGAGATACTCATGGTAAGATTGAAGATGATAAATATTTATTAATATGTGTGATGTGATAAATAAATTGCAAATTATATTGTAATTTATTTTTTATATAATATACAAATAAATGATTTTCTCATTTAGTTCTTTGCACAAATTCATGTATATGGATTCTGAAATAATTGGTCATTTGGATTTATCAAAATATAGACAATATTTTGCGTGCACTCAAGCATAATATAGATAATAGCTTTCAGTTAAGCTAAATTGTCCCTTCCTTATCAATGAAAATGAAAAGTCTCTTACAATTTATTACGGGAACATGGGGACTGTATGATTTGCGTGGTTGCTTCCTACGTTCACAATACAACTCACATATGCACTCGAAATCCGTTGTAGGCGGGGATGAGTGTCTAAATTTTACCACCACTATAAAACGGGTGCGGATGCGAGTTTTCTCCAACTAGTCGGATGCAGGGGTGGAGGAGGTAAAAACCGTCTGCACCCCTCCCCGTTTCCATGCCTAATTAATTAGTATAAGAGATGTGACACCGTAAACTCCAGATTAACATATATAATCATTTATATTAGATTTTTTATTTTAATTTGTAGTGGATAAAGAAAATCTTTTTCTTTTTTTTTTTTAAATAAAATTTTTATATCAAATTTAAGATATCACATTTCTCGAAATTTAAACTTTTTCTTTTATAAAACAGTAGGGGTTTCATAAAAGAGTTGTTTCTAATTAAATAAAAAAATATAATTTATGACTCTCATTCCCGATATCACCTATCAGAGCGGACTTCTTCCAAACTAGAACTTCAAGACTCATTAACCTGTAATAACTGTGATTTCTCAAATGTAGGGTCAAGTCAGTCAAACACAAACAACGAATGAGGTAAATTTTAAAATCATGTAAATAGTATAATATAAGTAAGAAGAACACGCAAACAATCATAATAGATCGTATCATAATCATGTTACGATATATCAAAATATTTAACATCAAAGTCACTCAAGTAAGATAATCATCTCATTATAATATGCATCAAATCATCTAAGAGTAATTATTATTACTTTTGAAAAACATCAATCACAACAAAACAATCACAAGTAAATGCAATGTTATGCATGAGCTTAGACTCTACTTCATAATGTAGTACCATTCTAACTCTAAAGTACTTGGTTAGGAGACTTGATACTATGTCATCATCCTGATGCACGAACAATTCAAATTGGCACTGTCCTCATAGATCCATCAACTCAACCAGAGACACATATACGCGACAGTCGAGGTAAACGTGTGTTGCATGGAAGCTCCCGACATTTAGAGTGCTACCTCCAAGTCACCTAGGAATTTCTCACCCGAATACCTCCAATGTCTAACAATCTTGCCTTAAGGCTTAACATCATACCTCCAAGTCATCAATCAGGCTCATTCAGTTGTACTTCCCCAGAATCACTAGGCTTGTCACACCCTACCTATATGATGACAAAATAATATCCACTTCACAAATTCTCAATATTTATTTTCTCCCCTCGTTGGTCTATGGTACTCCATTAAGACTGTCATCTCAATCACAAATTGGAATCACAATTTATAACATCACTATCATTAATCACACGTCATCACATAAACTCATCCCAATCTTATAAAATCAATCTCATCAATCATACATCATCACATAGACTTATCATAAATCTATAATATCAGTATTATTAATTATACATCATCATAATCACATAAACTTATCAAAATGCATCCACCTTTTATTATCACATCACTTAAACCTGTCTAATCAAATATATACATAAAATTCATTTGACATCCAATATCACAATAATATCAAATGCCACAAATTTAACGAAATTAAATGAATTATCACAATAATATCAAATGTCCAACATTTAACGAAATTAAATTAAATATCACAACAATATTAAATACCGCACATTTAACGAATCAATCAACATATTATATGTATTTCTATTCCATATTTTATCTCACAATTTCCATTTTGCACATTAATTAATTTAACAATCAAAGGGGTATTGTCGTACGTAGCGAGCACTAGATGAATCATTGGGAAATACAATTTTCCCGTTCATATCACAATATATTATACTCATGAATTCAAATGATCTCTCACTCCTTACCTATTTCGATGCTTTCTCACACATGAATATGATTCCATGAGCAAATAATCTTTGTTATTTGACTATTTATTCTTCAATCGATCTAACTCGACAGTTTATGGGTAAACGTCAAAATAAATTATGAGAAGATACTCTAAAAACTAAATTCAAAATTCATTTAAGGAAAACTACCATAAATCAGAAAACCAATCAGTGGATAATATAGCCACTTTTCAGACGATCGTTTTGGCGTTGGTTTCACTCAATCGAACTTACGGTGAAGGAGAACGGTGCAAAATAACAAATTCTTCAAACGGAGAAGTTGAGTATTTTAGAGAGAAAATGTGGTTGAATTTTTTTTGGAAAATTGTGTTTAATTGACTAGTTAAATGAGTAAAACAACATACTGAAATTTGGACAAAAACGGAAAAACTTTTCTGGAATAGTTATCGATTACTGGTGTCAAACGATAGGTTGTTGTTGTGTTTCCTCTTTGGTTTTAGGGTTGTCCAACTCCCTTCCCTTTTATTTATTTTTTATTTATTTACAATTAGGGTTCACACATGGGTCAAACTCGTTGGTCCCTTTATTTGTTTTTTTTTTGTTTTACTATTATTATTATTTTTATTTTGCTAAAACAAAATTAATAGTTACTTATTCTCATTTTTAATACTCTTCCAAACATCAATTAATTTTCAAAACATTACTAATATTTCATAACTAACATACGATAATTTAAATTAGTTAAAATAATTAACCTTTTAAAAATATGCATATTATTAACAACCAAAACTCTCATATTCAAATTAATCACTATAATTATACTTATTTTTCTAAATACTTACATTAAATTACTATCATCGTTAGAAAATATTTGAAATTATAAAAATAAATAAATATAACATGAATACTTTATATTAATTACTAATTCAAAATAAATAAATATAAGATCACAATGTCATAACAAGTATATAAAAATGAAGAAAATCAAATATAATATTACTAGTATCTCAAGATAATTATTTATAAAATAAATAACTAAAAATAGAAAATTGTTATAAGTGATTGGAATATAATTACGTGCACACTTAGCATCAATCAAATTCATTGTAAAATATTACATTAATTGCACAAGCCCATATAAACATAAATTAAATTGCCAAAAAATCTTATTCTTTAAAATATTACACTAAAATATTAAATTATAAAATATAATATTTGTTATTTAGATTACTCATTTAATCCAATATGTATAAAAGTAGCACATCATAGAAAACACAACTAAAAGAAAATTAATCATAAAACTAATCAACATATATTCTAAAATAATTTTAATATCAAATTAATTACTTAAAATCCTATTTAATTAATAAAATAGTTTATTATAAAATTTAAGGTGTTATAAGAGATATTCTTGGTATATTTGTAATTTTTGTGTGTGACTAAGATAACATCAAAATTCAAAAAAATAGTTATTTATCAACCAGTGATAAATAAATTTCAAATTACATTGTAATTTATTTATAAAACACGAATAAACGATATTCTCATTTATTAGTTAGAACCACCTACTTATTTTTTTGCAGCATGTATATTTATTGGATTTATCAAAATAATATATATATATATAATAGTGATAGATTATTAAAATATCTTCAAACTTTTATGTTTTTGAAAAACCGACGCATTTCGCTTCTTCCCTCTCCATTTATATACTTCTCTTCTCTCAAATATGTATATATTTTATTCTCCATCTTATATAATTTATACTATTAAAATAAAATTAATACAACAACCTTTTTATATAGATAAACTATTCAATATTGAAGAATAAATTCTAACTACTAACTATTAGTAAATTTTTAAATGTTAACCATTGATATATGATATAGTAAGATACTGTTTTTTAATTGTAAATCATTTTAATTAATATGTATATTTTTTAGGAGTGACACGATGTTTAAACATAAGAAATTTAATGTATTTTTTCAAGAAAAAAGTTTTCAACAAAGATGAAAATCGTAAAATAGATATATTTTATTTGATTGAATTGTGTGAAGTTCTAAAAATTTGTATCAGTTGTGTGATTTGTGAAAATTGTGTGACCTGTGAAAATTGTGTGACTTGTGAAAATTATAAAACTTGTGATAATTGAAATTCTAACTTTTGCAACTTGTCTACTATATATGAATTGTGTGAAACTCTAAAAAAAACTATATAACTTTTAAGAATTTTAATTATAATATTTTAATTAATACATGTCACTCTCCCGATATTTTTTTGCAAGATCAGCCCCTGTGTATATATATAAACAATATTTTGCAATTCAGCTATAATGTCACTTCCTCATAATGAAATGTTTGTTACCAGTTATATAAATTGGGAAAATATAAAATCGAAAGCCAGATTTTAGATTCCTATGTTATCTGTAAATTATTTTAATGTAAATTATTTTGTTAGTTTTTTCTTAATCTTAAGTTTATTTTATTTTATTTGAAACATTATTTCAATAATTTAAATTTATATTATAAAAAATAAGGTAAAATGTTTTGCCTTTTGTTATTGATGGGAGGTTGAAGTTTTAATTATAATTCATTTTGAATGCAGTGCTTAAATGATAAAATTAATTTTAACATTGTTAAATAAGTTTTTATTTTATAAATAAATTATATTATATTTTTAGTTTTTAAATTTTATTTTTAAAATAACTGGTACTCAGTTGTTTTATGTGAATAATTTTGGTAACTACTTTTAAGTTAATTCATACGTAAAAATAGGAATAGGTTTAGTCGAGTTAGGCTTTGCTAATCCTCTGGTCTGTCAAAAAATTCAAGATCTAAGTCTGGCATGTGGTTTGTTATAGACTTGCTTTTTGGACTTCAGCTTGGCTTTGATAGAAGTCTGATATAGTCTGCCTACTTAAAAGCCTATTTCATTTTAATATTTTTGAATAAGAAATCAAACATATATTTAAATAGATTAACGAGTTAATATGTCAATGAAATTAAGTTTTATTTTAATATTTAACATCAAATTTTGAAGAATATGCTTTATATATATTATACTTAAATTATATTTTATAATAATATATTTAAATATGTTAAAAAAACTAAATGAGGTTAATATGCGTAGATTACTAAAAGTTCAATATATAACAAAAAAATTAAAATTTAATATAATAAATAATATAGTAAAATAATATTATTTATAATATTTATTTAAGTAAGCCGGCCTAATAGACCTAAAAAGCTTATTATGTGGCATGCAGCGTAGCCTTTTTAATTAAATAAGCTGTTTTAGAATTCTTGACTTTATCTATTTAAGAAAAAAGTCTGACTAGCCTTTAGTCTGACATAGGCTAAACAGTAGGTTCATGCGATTGATCTGGCATATTACCATCTCTATTCATATGTATCATTGAAATTTTTGAATAAATTTTTTGCAGGCATCTTATAAGAATATCTCCTACAAAAAATAGAATTTTTTTAACTAAAGATGTATTAAGCGCAAAACAATGATATTTAATTCATCATTTGTCAAAAAATCATAAATTTTTGTGGTAAAATCATTGAAAAATTAAGACAATACACATGAATTGATTTAAAAGTAGGGACTAAAGTTAATGACGAAAAATATTTGATGGTTCAATATTTGATTTTAAAATTTTAGAAGGATTAAAAATGAATATCATATATTTATAGAGAGCAATAATTTATTTAACTCTTTTAAAAAATAAGCTTTGAATAAAATCTTACAAAATCAACTTATAAAATGAGATACGTCACTTTTATAAATTATTATAGAACTTTTTTCATTATATAATTATTATAGAGATATATCTTTAATCAATATGAAACTTGATTTTTTTCCCCAATTATTATCGTATGGTGTTCCTTTTAATAATCGTTATCACATGTTATTTCATGTTATTTCAGTTTAAAGCCATATGTATAACATCTTTGACATATTGACTCTCACACTCTATCATCATTCTCTCTTGTCTATTTTTTCATCGTAGTTGACCTTTACCCTCTTCTTCTTTCTATTTTATAATGTTTATTTCAAACACACTCATTGTTTCTATTCTTTTGATTAATGTTATTTCTATTTCTATTATTAGTTTTTTTTTTATATTCTATTATTTTTAATTTATTTATTGGAAGGCACACCCCTACTAAGTAGGGTGCACGCCCTCAATAATATTTTATAGTTACTACTTACTTACTCCAAATTTTTACTTCTGCATATTAATTATACATTTTCCTAAATCATATCAAATATAAAACTAATTATTCTAATAATAATATAAGTGATCTTAAAAAGCATAAAAAAAATACGTAAATTTGTTAAAAATTTACCATTTGAATTTTCAATACATTATGTTATCATTAAACTATCATTGCACGCAATTTTACAAGTAATTAATGCATTTATTTAATTTTAATAACAATAAGAACATAATGATAATAGTTTAAATATATAAAATTGGGTGTTAGAATTAGTCAATCAAAAGAGCATTGAAGAGTGGGATAATAAACTCTCAATGAAATAATGTGAAAAACTGTAGGAATTTACAATACTAAACACGACGTTTAAAAAATTACCTCCTAAGTATTTGGCAAAAATGGAATCTATTATTATTTTGAACTAGAATTTAAAGTGGTATTAAGGTGATATTTACCATCTTTTCTAAAAAAAAATTATTACTTTCTAAAAATCTTAAATTAATCAACATATAACTCGTCAAATTTTTAAATTTTATATAAATTAAATCAAGTTTATTTATTTATCAATGGTACTCCCCATCTTATATTAAGCAGTATTATACATACACATTAAAAAATTAAAAATAAATAAAAGAGTATAATAGTTTCATAAAAATATATATTAATATTAATCATTGTCATATGCAAATATCATATGTTATCTCTACTATTTATTTTCTTCATCAACTTACTCAAATAAAACTTATATAATCAATATACGCCTAAGTTATATAAAATTTCCATAAATATGTAGAATTTACTTTTTTTCTCAAGATACTTTTCACATTTAATACTATTAAATTTAATTAATGCATACATTTAATTAGTGAGCCTACCCAAAGTAATTAATATTTTTTGACTAAGGAATATTATCTTATAGACAAATAATAAATGTATTTCACATTCAATGAGTTTGCTTTTTTTTTTTTGACTTATGTGTTTCTTTTTTTAGTTAATCAACAGCAACTATGATGTATATAATCATAAAAAAAATGTGTTCATCATTCAACCAAACCACCATATATCTTTGTTTTGTAACCTTTAGGAAGAATTGAAATCTTAAGATGAAGTTGAAAACCATGGCTATAAGTGTTTTGTTGGTGGTGATTATGGGTTGTGTGCAAGCAATCCAAACAAACGACTTCCCTGAAAAAACAAATGTTGTTGTTGAAAATAATTTGCCACGTGATAATACACTCACCGTGCATTGCAAATCAGGTGATGATGATTTAGGGGTAACAACTCTTGTAAGTGGGAGTCACCTAAAATGGTCCTCCAAACCTAATATTTTTGGAACAACTTTGTTTTGGTGTAATTTCAAATGGAAGAATATTGATAAGACCGTTGATATTTACAGTGCTAGGAATGATTTTGGGTGTATCAGATACTGCCAACGAAGTGTTAGAGTAGATGGAATTTATTATTTTAATGAGGTTGATATTAATTGGTATAAAAAATATTCATGGTAACATAATACGAATAAAGGATATTCTCATTTATTTATTATCATCTATTTATTTATATTTTGCAATTTTTATTTCAAGCCATTCATATATATTTATTCTACAACACATAGTCATTTAATTTTATCAAAATATTCGCACTTTAATTTTTGCGTCCACTCAAACTCAATATAAATAAATATAAATTTTATAGTTCAGCTGTAATGCCCTTCCTTATCAATGAAATGTTTGTTACAAATTATGATAGGAATAGGGGAAATGTAAAGTAGAAAGATGTGTTTTAGATTCATATGTTATGGACTTTAGCCCCACTATTATCAGAAGAATTTAAATGTAAATTATTGTTCTAGTGTTTTTTGAATTCGAAGTGTTTTCTATTTAAAACATGTTATTTTATTGGTGTTTTTTGATTTTAAAGTCTTTTTTATTTGAAAAATCATTCCATCAATTTAAACTTACATAAAAAAAAAAAGGGAAATGTGTGTTTTCCTTGTTGCTTCCTTATAATTTTAGTCATTTTAAAAAATATTTTTAAACAACTGTTAATCAAATGTTTTGTGTGAACAATTGTAGTCATTATTTTTAAGTCAACTTATATGTATTATTTAAATTTTTTAATGAGTTTTTGCAAACATGTTTAAAATATTATAAGAATATTTTCTATAAAGATTTAGAATTTTTTTTAACTAAAGATGTATTAAGTATATATGGATTTTTAAACACCAAAAAATCTTTAAAATGATATTTACTTAATCATTTATCAAAAAATTCAAATTTTTGTGGTAAAAAAAATTATTATAAAATTAAGGCAGTATACATGAATTAATTTATAAACAGAGAACAAAATTATTGGCGAAAAATATTTGTTGGTTCAGTATTTGAAGAAATTTTTTAGATAAACTAAAAATAAAATATGTGATATTTATAAGGACAAAAAATTTATTTAACTCTTTAAAAAATAAAGTTTGAATAAAAACTTACAATACTTATAAGATGAGATGTATCACTCTTTATAAATTAGGTTTAATTTCACTTTTGTCATTAAAAAAATTAAGACAACACACATGAATTGATTTTAGAAAAAGGACCAACTTATTGATGAAAAATATTTGATGATTCATTATCTAAAGAAAATTTCAGAGGAACTAAAAATAAAATATGATATATTTATAGAGAACACAAATTTATTTAATTCTTTAATAAATACGATTTGAATAATTTGTTTCAATATTTACGAGTTAAGATATGTCGTTTTTATAAATTATTATAAATCTATTTTTTTTACAATTATTATATAAAGCTATATCTTTTATCAATATTTGAATTGATTTTTTTCTCCATAATTACTAATGGTGTTCTTTTTAATAATTGTTATCCATATTCCATTTTGAATTGTTAGCACGTTCAATTCTGTTTAAAGCTATATTCCGTTTGTAATATAAAATGTTGACCAATAATAATTAACTAATGAATTGACTAATAACAAAGGTGAAAACTTTAGAGATGATTTTGTTTTTGGTGACCTAAAGTTTAGACATGATTATTTTGGGTTCAAAACTTTAGACACGAGAGTTAATTTTGTTTGCTATGGAAATAGAAAGAGGGGAATATTCATCCAATTCCTCAAATTTTTAATTTTTTATTGGATTTTAGCTTTCGGTATTATAAAATATATTATTGAATCTTAACTTTCGATAATATATTTATAGGTGGTGAGACAAAACTAAGGGGCAAACCAACATTTATGATAGAAAGATAATTTATAACAGAAAGATAATGACAAAGGCCCAATGAATTTCTGAAACAGAAATTTTCAGTTTAAAATTTCCAAATACTTGCAAATAAATAGAATTTTTTTTGTAAATTTTTGAAATAACTTATAATAATAAAATATTTTTAAAACTTTAGCATATTATGATTTTTAGTATATATATATAAAGTTTTGTTGCCCAAAAAACAAATTCATATCTAAAGTTTCCACCTTGGCTATTAGTCAAATAAAATGTTAATGAGTATTGTTCAACATTTTTTTTATGATTATATAGATAGTTGTTGGTCAAATGAAGAAGTGAATTATTTGACTATTTTTTTTGAATTATTTGATTTTTTTTAATAATAGTTGTCAAACATGTTACACAAAGATATAGATCGCTCACACTTTATAACAAAATATAAGTATCTAATCTATTTAAATCAATTACAGGTGTTGAGATTTATTTCATAACTGTCCTTTTTACCAAGTTTAGAAGTTAGTTACCAAAACTGATTGTTAGTTAGTTACCTTTGGATAAATGGCTTTGCAAGAAATTGTGTAATACATATAAAAGGAATACTTTGTAAAGTGAATATAATCAATAAACCCAGAATCATCTTATTCATTCTTCTTCTCCTTCTTCTCTGTTGTTTTGTTACGCAAGCTTTTACTGTGGTCATCACAGTCTTCTGGTTCCAATAATTGGCATCTAGAGCTTGGTTCAATCTAAGGGAAACACGAGTGAAAAGTGAGGGGAACAATCAAGGGAAACACGAGTAAAAAGTGAGGGGAACAATCAAGGGAAACACTGAGTGATAGATTTTAATAGGCAAGACGAATACCAATGGTTTTGGATCAAATATTCTGGTTCTTGATGCTAAGAATTGGGATCGATGGAGTGCTTTGATGAAATCTTTATTTGGAGCACCAGAAGTGAGTGAAATTGTGCAGGATGGCTATGAGGATTTGGTGGGGAATCCAACTGATGCACAGAGGACTGCATTCAAGGAAGCCAAGAAGAAAGACTGCAAAGCTTTGTTCTACATTCAGCAACTATCACACTGGTGGAGAAAAGGTGAAGCAAGTGAAGCTACAATCATATAGAAGAAAGTATGAGATGATGCAGATGGAAGTGTAACACCCCGGCCATTACCGTTACCGGCGATGCTACCTCACGACCTTCTCGCCCCCTCTTTCCGCCCCCATTGGAAATCTGACGAGTTTTTGCCTTCCATGGGATTCGAGCCCGGTACTTAGGGGATAAGTACCGCCTCCACACAGATCCCACTACCAATTGAGCCAATCGTCGGTAACGGTAATGGCCGGGGTGTTACAAAAAAAGGCCGGCCATTACCGTTACCGGCGATGCTACCTCACGACCTTCTCGTCCCCCTCTTTCCGCCCCCATTGGAAATCTGACGAGTTTTTGCCTTCCGTGGGATTCGAGCCTGGTACCTAGGGGATAAGTACCGCCTCCACACAGATCCCACTACCAATTGAGCTAAAAACTCGTCAGATTTCCAATGGGGGCGGAAAGAGGGGGGCAAAGAGGTCGTGAGGTAGCATCGCCGGTAACGGTAATGGCCGGGGTGTTACAAAAATGGTCGGGGTGTTACAGGAAGCAGATCAGAAAGTAAGTGAGTACTTCTCAAAATTAACAGCCATAATCAATCAAATGAGAAATTGTGGGGAAAACATTACAGATCATATGGTAGTAGAAAAAGTGATGAGATCTTTAAGTTCAAAGTTCAATGTCATAGTTGTAGCTATCCAAGAAGCAAAGGATGTGAAAACTATGAAAATCGAAGAGCTGCAAAAGTCATTGGAAGCACATGAGCTCCTGGTGCTTGATAGAAATTCTGAAAGATCAGTTCAACAAGCATTTCAAGTTCAAACTTCTAAGAAGGAGGGAAATCAGAAGGATTTCAAGAAGAAGGGAAATAGCAAAGCAAATTGGTCCAACAATGGAAAGAACAAGATTGAAGATAAAGTTGAATCTTCAAGAAGATGAGGTTTTGGCAGAATTCAGAACAAGAAGATGGATTTTGACAAAAGTAAGGTGCAATGCTTCAATTGTGAGAAGTATGGGCACTTTGCTGATGAATGTTGGTTCAAGAAAAATCAAAAGACTGATGAAGAAGCAAATATGGCTCATGGAAATGATTCTAGTACAGTGTTGATGATGGCTAAGAATGAAAGTGGTTTCTGGACTCTGGATGCTCAAACCACATGACATCACATAGAGAGTGGTTGAAAAGCTTTGATACTAGCCAGAAAACAAGCATCAAACTGGTTGACAGTAGAAACCTTGTAGCTGAAGGTAGTGGAAATATAGTAATCAGAAGCAATGGTGGCAAAAAAAATCATTATTAAAGATGTAATGTATGTTCCTGAGATGAAGTGTAACCTCATGAGCATTGGTCAACTGGTGGAGAAGGGATTCTCAGTGACTATGGATGGTGACTCTTTGAAGATGATTGACGTAAAGAAGAATTCGGTGCTCAAATCAAACATGTCAAAAAATAGAATATACAGATGCAACATCTCAAGTGAAAAAAAATGATGTACTTGTCTGCAGCTGTGAGTGAAGATGTTGAAGACTTATGGCACAAGAGGTATGGTCACCTAAATTTTAGAAGTCTTAGTGATCTGAATTCTAAAGAGCTGGTGTATGGCTTGCCAAAACTGAATGTCAGAAAAGTCATTTGTGAAGTATGTGTGAAAATTAAGCAAAGTAGGGTCTCATTTGTTATGAAGCACCTAAAAGAGCTAGTGTAGCACTGCAATTAGTTCATTCTGATATATGTGGTCCTTTTGAAATACCTTCATTGGAGGAAGCATATACTTCATCATATTTGTTGATGAATTTACAAGAATGATGTGGTTGTATACAATCAAGTTTAAGAGTGAGACCTTAGAGGTATTTAGGAAATTCAAAGTCTTAATAGAAAAGGAAAGTGACAAATCTATTAAGATCTTGAGAACTGATGGTGGAGGAGAATACACCTCAAAAGAATTTGAAGATTTCTATGTCAATCAAGGCATTGCGCATGAAGTAACAGCTTCATGTACACCTCAACATAATGGACTTGCTGAGAGAAGGAACATAACTCTACTGAATATGGCAAGAAGTATGATCAAGCAGAAAAACTTACCACACAAGTTTTGGGGTGAAGCAGTCACTACAGCTGCTTACATTCTGAATAAATGTCCTACAAAGAAGCTAAATTTGAAGGTACTAGAGGAAGCCTGATGTGGAAGAAAGCCTAGTGTGAAGCATTTCGAGGTTTTTGGCTCATTGTGCTATAAACATGTACCAGATGTTAGGAGAAGCAAGCTTGAAGATAAGAGTGAAATTATGATACTTATATGCTATCATCCTACATGCGCCTATAAGCTTTATAATCCTATAACTCAAAAGGTACATGTCAGTAGGGATGTGATTGTGAATGAGACTGAGAAGTGGAAATAGGAAGAGGAACCAATATACAGCAAAGAGAATCAACAAAGTTACACTTATCCTGATTCAAGTGATTAATCAGATAATGCAGAAGTAAACAATAATGATGTAGATGAACTAGAAGAAGTGGAAGCAACTGTGAGACCTCAAAGAATCAGACAAGCTCCAAGCAGGTTGAACGATTGTGAAGTAATTTCTGATAATGCAGTAAATGATGAAGGTGATATCATTCACTTTGCATTATTAGCAGACTCTAAACCTCTCAATTATAGAGAAGCACTGAAGATAGATGTAAGGAAGAAAGCTGTGATGGAAGAACTCCAATCAATTGAGAAGAATCACACCTGAGAGCTAGTTAACTTGCTAGATAAGAAAAAGAAAATATATGTGAAATAGGTTTTCAAACTGAAGTTAAATCCTGATGGAAAAATTTCAAAGCATAAGGCTAGGTTGGTGGCTAGAGGTTTCTTACAAAAATAGGGTATTGATTACAATGAAGTGTTTGCTCCAGTTGCAAGGCTTGAAACTGTAAGACTAGTAGTGGCTCTAGCTTGCAAGAAAAGGTGGTCACTCTATCACTTAGATGTAAAATCAGCTTTTTTAAATGGTCCAGTTGAAGAGGTTGTGTTTGTGTCACAACCTCCTGGTTTTGAAGTACAAGGCAAAGAAAATATGGTATATAGACTCCATAAGGCTTTGTATGGTTTAAAGCAGGCCCCTAGAGCCTGGAACAAGAGGATTGATCAGTTTCTGATTCAAATAGGTTTCAAAAAGTGTTCAGTAGAGTTTGGTGTATATGTGCAAAGTTCAAGTGAAGAAGAAACCATGATAATCTGCTTATATGTGGATGATCTGCTCATTACTGGAAGCACATCATCAGAAATTGAAAAGGTGAAAAACAAGTTGAAATCTGAATTCGAAATGACTGATCTAGGTGAACTCTCATTCTTCTTAGGAATGGAATTTCTGAAGATGAAGACAGGAATAGTTATGCACCAGCAGAAGTATATAGGTGAACTACTTGAGAAATTTGAAATGAATAGCTTCAATTCAATTTCAAATCCATCATAAACAAACTCAAAAATTGATGAGTGCAGCGAGGAAGAAAGAGTTGATCCAACACTGTTCAGACAAATGGTTGGTTTACTGAGATATCTATGCAACAACAGGCCTGACATTTGCTACTCAGACAATGTGATTAGCAGATTCATGCATGATCCAAGGAAGACTCGCCTGATAGCTGCTAAAAGGATACTTCGATATATAAAAGGCACAAAGGAGTTTGGGCTGCTATTCTCTAATGGAAGCAAAGGTGAAAGAAGTGCACTTATTGGATACTCAGACAGTGATTGGTGTGGAGACATAACATATAGAAATAGTACCTCTGGCTATGTTTTCAAGTTCAATGAAGCAGCCATATCGTGGTGTACAAAGAAGAAACCAGTGACTGCACTTTCATCTTGTGAGGCATAATATATTGCAGGAAATTTTGCAACCTGTCAAGCAAAATGACTGGATTCAGTGATGAAGGAATTGAGGTGTGAAGTGATGAAGCCTCTGATACTAAGAATCGTTAACAAGTCAGCCATCAGCCTTGCTAAAAATCCAATCTCACATGGCAGAAGTAAACACATTGATACAAGGTTTCATTTCATTAGAGAGCAAGTGAACAATGGAATGATTGAGGTGCAATATTGCCCAACTGAAGTGCAGCTAGCAGATGGTTTTACAAAAGCTCTAACACTTGACAAATTTGAGTTTTTGAGAAAGAAATTTGGTGTTATAAGTGTTCAACAGTTATGATCAATTAAGGGGAAGTGTTGAGATTTATTTCATAACTGTCCTTTTTACCAATTTTAGAAGTTAGTTACCAAAACTGATTGTTAGTTAGTTACCTTTGGATAAATGGCTTTGCAAGAAATTGTTTAATACATATAAAAGAAATACTTTGTAAAGTCAATATAATCAATAAATCCAGAATCATCTTATTCATTCTTCTTCTCCTTCTTCTCTGTTGTTTTGCTGCGCAAGCTTTTACTGTGTTCATCACAGTCCTCTGGTTCCAACAACACGTACTTTATTACTTATATATA
>NC_021162.2:70976548-70978279 GCF_000331145.2 Cicer arietinum
TAAACTAAATTGAATGTGATGACAAATAAAAAATAGAATAAAACTTGATAACGATTATTAAAAGAAACACCATACAAAAATTATTAGAAAGAAAAAAAATTTATATTGATAAAAGATATACCCTTATAATAATTATATAAAAAGAGAGTTCTTTATTCATTTATAAAGAGTGTCATATTTCATTTTCAAAGTCGATTTTATAATATTTTATTCGATCTTCATTTTATAAAGAGTTAAATAAATTTTTGATCCATATTAATATATCATATTCATTTTTAGTCCTTCTAAAATTTTCTTCAAATAATGAACCATCAAATATTTTTAGTCATTAATTTTGGTTCCTATGTTTAAATTAATTCATGTGTATTGTCTTAAAAAGCAACATGGAAAATATATATTTTTCTTATTTTTTTAATGTAAATTAAATTAATATAATGATGTTTAAGATAGAAAAAACTTCAAACTAAAAAATAAAATGCAAAAAATAAATAAATAGATGGTGCTAAATAAATAAGAATATTCTTTATTCGTATTATATTAATAAATAACTTGAATTTTATGACCATGAATATCTCTTATACCAAATAGACTTGAAATCATCAAAAAAATAAATACCATCAACTCTAACACTTCGTTGACATACATTGAGACACTTCCCAAAATCATACTTAACACTATATATTTCTTGATTAATTGTCAAATTATTCCATTTGAAAATGCACCAATACAAAGTTGTTCCAAAAAAATTGGGTGTGAACCTCCAGTTAAAGTGAGCCCCACGTACAAGTTCGTGTACTCCTAAATTAGTATCACGTGATTTGCAACGCAGGAAGAGATTAGGACCTGGCAACTCATTTACAATATCAACGTTAGTTTTATCAGGGAAGCCAGTTTTTATCTCAGTGTGATTTGCTTGCACACAACCCATAATCACCGCCAACAAAACACTTATAACTATGGTTTCGTACTTCATCTTAAAATTTTAATTGTTCCTAAAGGTTACAAAATTAGATATGTGTGGGTTTGCTTGAATCATGAATACATTTTTATTTATTTATATACATCATAGCTGCTCTTGGTTAACTAAAGAAGGAAACACATATTAAGTAAAAAATTAAAAGAAACAAATGGATGAATGTCAATAGTATTAAGTGTAAAAAGTTAAAAGAAAATATTGTTTTTTTATAACGTTAGTTAAAATTGATTTTGAAGATATAAATGTCAAATAACGTTCATAAAGTTATTTCCATATAATTTATATTTTATTTTATTGTTTATTTGTGTTGATGATGATCCAAATTTGGGTAGAACCGATCTCTTTATTTTATTGTTTATGATAGAAACACATATTAATTAAAAAATAAAAAGAAAAAATGCATTCAATGTGAAATACATTTATTATTTGTGTATAAGATGATATTCTTTAGTCAAAAAAACAAAAAAAATAACCATTTTGGATTACTCTGCCATTTATGTGTATGCACTAATTAAACTCAATAGTATTAAGTATGAAAGGTGTAAAGAAAAAAAAAATAATGAAAATTTTGGATTATGCATTCAATGTAAAATTAAGTTTTATTAATAAAAATTGTTTTTTATAACTTTAGTTAAAATTGATTTTGACTGTATAATTTTCAAATAATGTTTATAAAATTATTTTCATATAATTAATTTATATTATATTATATTATATTATTTATTTGTGTTTATGATGATCCAAATTTGGGTAGA
>NC_021162.2:70978779-71014638 GCF_000331145.2 Cicer arietinum
TATTCCGTATCCACTTCCAGAAATCTGTCCTTTCCAAAAGCACCTTTGTAGTGGTGTTTCAAGGTTGTAGGCGAAAAGGCGAACAATTTTTGATTCTGAATTGAAGGCTGCAACAGTCCTTACATTGGCTATTGCCTCTCCAGCTAGTTGTGTGGCTTTGGCATGAGCAGCTTCCAAATCACCAGAGAAACCAGTCATGAACATTTTCTGTACAAAACATAAAACAATAAATGACACAATTGAATTACAAAGCATGCCTGAAAGCACAGTTGTAAAAGTATCGAGTTAATTGTTAAACCCTTACAAGTTTACGATTCTAGGCCATGAAAACAATTAAACTTGTAAACTCTCAAAAAGAAAGTGTTAGAAAACAAACCTGCAAAACAGTGGCTGCAACAACAACAGGAAAAACAGCAATGAGGACAAGCGCAAGACGCCACTGCAACACGAAACCTGCAGTGCAAGCAACAAGCATAAGTGCAGTATTCTGCACAATTACCGAAATTCGGTCTCCAATGGCTGATCTGACATTGTTGGCATCAAGAGCCAGCCTTGCAGAAATCCTAGCACTCTCATTTTCCTCCTGATCAAACCATGCCATTTCATTCTTAAGCACTGCAGTCAGCATTTTCTCCCTGACACGTTTCGTAAGATTTTCGCCAACAATATCCCAGAAGAAGTGTTGTAATGTATTGAAAATAAATGCAGTTGATGAAAGGCCAATCAACAAGTAGCAGTACTTATCAATTTCTCGGATCATGTGTTTGTGGTCTGGATTGTAATAGACACTGAGGACAGCACTGAGAACATAGGCAAAGAAAGCACTAAGTGATCCGCAAACAACTGAGCCTATTGAGCCGATTAAAGCGTAAAGCCATTCAGGAGAGTTCATTTTTACTAGTCTCCAAAAGGAACTTGCTTGATCTTTGAAAGCAAGCTTTTCAAGCCTGTAATTTGGATGAGATGCATCAAGGGACAAACTAAAATCTGATGTAGAGAAATCAGATAGCCTTCGTGAGTACGGTGACCGGCCATAAGAAGAATTCCTGGCAATTATCGGCGAGCTAACCGAGTTTCTTGCACTTGAAGGCCTGCAGATAAAAAATGTCACGTTCCACTTGGAATATATCTACTAGTACTAGTTATAAGATGAACAATGAAAATGAAATAACTTCAAATAAGGAAAAAATGTTCAACATTGGTTAAAGCTACCTTGCACTACTCTTTCTAGCATTATTCATAGCAGTTTCATGTGCTATCTCCTGCATTTTAATAAGCTTGGCATAGACACCATTTTCACCTTTGGAGAAGAGTTCATCATGAGTTCCAATTTCAAAAACACTTCCTTGTTGAATCACTGCTACGAGGTCAGCTTTACGAATTGTGGAGAGGCGATGAGCAATTACAAGAGTTGTTCTGCCAATCATGAACCGGTCAAGCGCTTCTTGCACCAGTTTTTCTGATTCAGAGTCAAGTGCACTTGTTGCCTCATCGAGGAGAAGAATTGCAGGGTTTTTTAGCATTGCCCTTGCTATTGCTATTCTTTGTTTTTGCCCTCCAGAAAGTTGTAGCCCTCTTTCTCCTACCTGCCATTAACAAAATCATTTTTTTAGTAATTTGTGTTTAAGTACGCGGTCTAGTTTACACTATTACCCTTGAACAGTTATTCCTTGGATGGCTTTATGATTGATGAAGAACTTTTCAGTCTTCCTTATTTTATGTTATGAACACGCACATGTTGACTGAAGCATGTTACCCTCTTGGTCTTTTTCACATGCAATGCATGAACAGAATTTCCTGAAGCATGTTACCCTCTTGTCGTTGACCAAATCAATAGTCAAGACATCACCCTATATTTGTTATCCAGCTTTTTTTATTCTATTTAGTATTTTATTTTAAAAAATGTCCTTCTATAGTAGTTTTATCCAAGAAATTCAAATCTAATTATGTGATTAATTTAACAAAATCCAAGATGCATTTTCTGGAGCCATAGTTGACTAACCTGAGTTTCAAACCCTTCAGGAAGTTTGATGATGAATGAATGAGCATTAGCAACCCTAGCAGCTTCTTCAATCTCAACCTGGTTTGCGTCAGGCCTTCCCAAGAGTATATTTTCTCGAATCGTGGTAGCAAACAAAGCCGGCTCTTGGCTCACTAGTCCTATCTGTTGCCTCAACCATTTAAGCTTCAAAGTTTTAATGTCATGTCCATCCAACATAACTTGTCCTGCACCCAATTTTTGTATAAAACTTCCAATCTAAAAAAATCCAATCTTTCAAAACTAAAAAACTTTAATTTTCAAATGCATAAAAATCACCTGAAGTTGGGTCATAGAATCTCTCAATAAGGGAAACAACAGTGCTCTTGCCAGAGCCACTGCTACCAACCAAAGCCATGGTTTTTCCAGCAGGAACATTCAAGGAGAAATCATTGAGGATCAGAACCTCAGGCCTCGATGGGTAAGAAAAGTTCACATTTTTCAGCTCCACGAGTCCAGTAACTGTCTCCAATTCCAACCCAGATTCACTGTTTCTGTCTATATTAGGTTTGTGATCAATTATCCGGAAAATCTTCGCAGCTGCAACCCTCGCCTTTGTAAATGCAGCCATGCTAGGTGCAGACTGCCCCAAACCCCTGTGTAAATCAAATCATTAAATTTACATTAAACATTAAAAAACTGAATTTCAATCACTATGGTTTTGTTTTGTTGCTAAAACACAAAAATGCAATACTACTAGTACTCACAATCCACCAATCATGACAGCAAACATGGTTGCAATGGCAAGTCCTCCATTGGTGTAGTGATGTCTTACTAGATAGCCTCCATACCATAGCAGAAGTGCATAACAGCAGAACACAACAAAGTAAGTAGCGCCTAATCCCATTCCCTTTGCTAATCCAGTTTTGTAGCCAAGCTTCTGAGCAACCTTCAAGGCTGATGAGTAACCTTGTAGTGCTCGGGACTCCCCCACGAAAGACAGCACTACTCGTATTTGCAAGACTGTCTGCAATATCGACAACATAATTACCTCAGATCCACAAAAAGGGTGATTGAGAGAGATTATAATTTATAGTTTTATACTAAATCAAATGCTTTTTTTATGTCTTAACCCTTCAGTTCTTAGGGAAAAGGGACCATGATAATTTGAAGTTTGTCCAGGAGGTAAGTAAAGTTTGATCAATGATTATTCCACTCGGGATTAGAATACAGGCACTCCCTATTGATTTGTCCTTCTCATTAATCACTTGAGGCTGGTCAGTTGTGTGAATCAAATGCTCTTAAGTCTTAACTTTGAAAAGAAACAATATGTGATACTCTAACTCTTTACCTGTTCTACAATGTTGCCAGCTTGAGAAAGAGCTTCTTGGCTCTTACTAGAAAGCTTAGCCAAAGTGGTGGTGTGAATAGCTCCGATCACAGCTATCATAGGGACTACAGCAAGAGTAACCAAAGCCAATTGCCAAACAGCAGTGAAGCCAACAACAAAACCAGAAACAAAAGTAGCCATGTAGTGAATGAAATTTCCCAACTGAAAACCAAGCATATACACAAGTCAAAAACTAGTCCAATCTAATGACACTGACACAAGAAAAGAAACACATTAACACTTGCTCATCAAACCTTCTCACTAATGGCATCCTGGACCATGACAGCATCAGTGTTGATGGCAAAAACAACATCAGAAGTTCGAACCTCGGTGTCAAAGAACTCAATGTCTTGTTTCAATGCAGCTTCTAAGTACTTGATCCTCATCTTGGTTGATTGTCGCTCTCCGGTCCACATCCAACAAGAAATCTCTGCAACAAGTTCAACCCTCTTTTCATCCATAACTCTAAACAATTGAAAATTAAAACTTCAAAAGCAAAAACAGAAACAGAAACTTGTTCTTAATGGGTGATGAGGCAATGAATTAAATTTCAATTTCAATTTTCAATTGGAAAAAACTAACCTGCCCATGAAGATGCCCAAATAGCAGCACCAACCACAAGGAAGTAAAATGCATACTGCAAAAACAACATTACCTCAAACTCCAAAACAATTCACACCCACTTTCCAAAAATAGAACTCAATAAAAAAAAAATAAAGCATAAAACTTTGAATTATACTATCTAGATATTTTTTTTACCTTGACAACTTCATGTGTCATCTTGTCCAAATTATTAGCATTAGACCCAAAAGAGTTAACAAGATCCGCAAAGAATCTAAGGAAAATAGGCAAAGAACAACCATGAACAATTGCTCCAACAGTTCCAATTGTCATAAGAATATAATCCAACCCATCAGCAAATCTGAAAAGCTCTCCAAACCCAACAGAAGGAACACTCTCAGTCTTAATCTTCTTCTCCTCAATACCACCATCTTTATTTGGTTCTGATGTTTCCACCATTTCCTTTGAAACTTGATGTTGCTGAGAATCAATAACAGTAGCAGTAGCACCTTCCTCTGTTACTGTTGGTAGGTTTCCTTTAAAAGACTCAGAATTGTTGTGAGTATTATCAACATCATCATCACGCCCTACAAGCTCAAGACCTTGCATTTCAGACCATTTCCACTGTTCAATAGTCTTTATCTCCTCAGATTCTTTTGACATTTCATAAATTCCTAAGCTTTTTTCTTTTATACATAAACACAAACACAACGTCTTCACTCTTGTTTATTACAATTATCTATCTCACTAAACTCTACCTGCTTTTTTCTGATCCTAACTAACTTTTCTACTCTCTCTCTCTCTCTAGATAGAAGAAATATTTATTTTGATTTCAGTGTGTTTGATATTGGTGGGGTGTGTGTTGTTGGCATATTCGTCACTTTAACTTGTTCTGTGAGGAGAGGGAACAAGAACGGTTATTGGGTTAATGTTAAGTGTGTTTTTTTTTTCTTGGTCAGTAAAAAACACCGAAAGTGATAGGTGGTGAGAACCTAGCTAAGACAGAAAAAGTTTGGAGAAAAAGTGAGAGATAAAGGTTTGATTTTCCACCCGACAAGGAATACTGTTTCTTTGAAAATTCAATCAACACACAAAGATTATTTACTACTATAATTTTATGCTTTCAAGTAGTTATAACTGTTGGTAAATTTTGTTGTTTTTTAACTAATATCAACTCATTTTTACTCTTTGCTATGGCATTTATCGTGGCTGGTATATCTCATAATTATGTGTTATACTTCATCATTAAATTCCTTCTTTCGGAGAGTACTAATATCTAGTGTAAATATTAAAGATGTGATCAAACTAAGGTTATTCAATGATAGCTGGTATGACTTTGTATGATTTTTTTGCTATTCATCGATATGATTTTTTTTTTCTGATATATATATATATATATCATAATATTTGTCGAATTTAATCGACTTATATTGCATGATTATATTTTTTTTATAGTTATAAATTGACCTCATAAAAATTATCAGTTGTTTGATCAAGATCATTAAATAGATTTAAAATTTTAACTTTCTTAATTAATATATTATAATTATTTATTATATTTAACTGATATATCTCGTAATTAGATTGCTACTATCATAGATTTCAATAATATCAATTTTAAATAATATTTGCATAGTTAATTTTTTAATTTTCACTTCAATACAAAGTTAATTAGATAAAATAAAAATTGAATGAAATAAAGAAGACCTTAAGAGAAATTTTTCTTGGCACATGTTTGAATGCGAGATGCATTTGCTAAAATTACAGATTAAAACTTTAATAAAATCATAATAATTGGCAAAAATTAATTTACAACGATTTCAAACATGAACTTAGAGTCAATACCCCAAATTCAAATTGTGCCACCATGGCTTTTCAATAACCCAAAAAAACACATTGAAAATTTGCTTTTGTCTCCTCTCGGTGTGGTTCTCCCTACATATTGAAAATTTGATGTGTGAAAACATTTACTTTATTTAATTTAATTAATTTATATACAACGAACATGCAGCGGCTATACTGTGGTAAAAAGTAATTAAAAACGTGAAACGTGTTCATACACACCAAATCTTAACGTGGTCATCTAGCAACATTAAAAACTCAAAACAACTTAGAATCTTTATGTACTGATATTGAAGAATCCAAAGCACCGTCACCAAATTTGTCAGTCAAGTACTCAACAAATATGGCCATTTCATTCTTTTAGATTTTTTCTTGTGCTTTTTTATTTGTCTCATTTCAATTTTTCAAATATATTAATTATTTTTTATTAACTTATTTCTAATTATGTTATTTTTTTAATATATAATAAATTTTACAATAAAAACATAAATCAATTATTTTTTCAAGAATGAACTAATAATCAATTTAAATTTGTGATAAATTTCTAATTACAATCAATTTTTTAATTGATGTGATTTAGTCAATAAAATCTTATATATAACGATAAAGATAATATTTAATTATGTGATAAATGTTGTGAACGTTTTTTTTCTAATACTCACTCATTTATTGAATAAATAAAATAAATGCAAATCTCATATTTTTAAAATACATTTAGATAAAATAAATATTAAAAAAAAAATTATGAGTATGAATAATTGTTTTAGACGCATCTATCTCTAATTATAGTTCAACTAAAATGTCACATATAAAAAAAACACAAATGTTTGAAAATCAAATATACATTTTCAATAATGTGTTTAACTATTTTAAAAATAAAAAATAGACCATTGTACTCCTATTTTTAGACGTGCAGTTGTTATTTAAAATTATTAGGTTCAAACATTAAAACTTAATTAATGTGGCGAAGTACGATCTTACTTACATCACACTCTTGCTTTGGCTTTAATTGAGATCACCAACAAGTGCAGGACAGTTCCTTTTTTTAGCTTAAAAACAATAACGTGTGTGCCTGAAGTTCTGACACTGTTAAATTCCTTTGAAAGTTTTTAATTTGTTTTCTTCTTTCAATAATTAGATCAAAATATTTTAGGGTAGTTAAACAAGCATTACCTTTTTTTTTTCACTTTTTTAACAATTGACATGAAAATGAAGGAAAATTAAAAGATAGTTTCTAAGATATATTTATAAATAGAAACATTTTGGTATATTTATTTTGTAAGTTAAGGAAATTATTATAAATTAAATAGTTATTTGTAAATTTTTGTATTTTAAAAATATGATTTCATAAAAAATTAGATTAAAATATTATACTAATTTTTTACATTTATCGTAAAAATATTCATATCCACTATTTTAGTTATAAAATTCAGAAAAAAATTAAATTTTATTTCATCGATATTTTCAATAAATAATATTTAATTATTAATTTAAAAATCAAGTATAGCACTATAGGTTCAATTGATTCATGTACTATTAAAATTCTCAAATTAAAATTTGACAAATATTAATATGTAATTTTGAATACGTTAATCAATGCTTGTATAGAAATAAAGAAGAAGAAAAGGTAAATATTGGATTACTTTCTTTTTACGCTTAAGAGTACAGTCTTTGGTTCAGGGCACTGTTCTTTTTGCTTAGTGGGTCATTACCCTTCACCTACGGGCACTACTTGTCCCAGCATGAAAAAGTGTCTTGATTGAAAAATAAGGCAAAATTGCAAATAAGTATCATCACTGCACTTCCTTTTAAAAGTTACTAGTACATTTTCCCCTTGTAGTATGCTGAAAGTTATTGTGCTTTTTCTACTATTGCTCATTTATGATTATTCATTAAGTAAATGTAAAATACGTATCTACTTTCTTGTGTAAAAATGTTTTTGAAATTTTGATTCTACATACCACACGAAAAGGTGATTATTTTCAATTGGTACTTCAAAATTATTTAAAATTTTAAACTAATCAACAAAAATCATCAAAAGTAAAATGAATAAGAATTAATAGATGTTAAATCAATAAAAATTAATATTTAACAATTAATTGAGTTTTTATGTATTTAGATTAATTTTCACTTACTTTAATAAAATCAGCACAAAATGATTTACTATGAATTATTTATCTAAGTGATTCACAGTAGAATTTACCTTAATTAAATCTGTTTTTTGTATTACAAATTTTTTTAATATGTCGATTTTGTAGTTTTGTGTCTTTTAAAAGACATAAAAAGCAGAGGCTAAAACCAAATTTCGGAATAGAAAATTATATTTTTTTTAAAACTGGAAAGCAAAAGTCACTTGTTATCAAAGATGAAAAAACGGAACTTTAGATTTCTCTTTTGGTTTTGGGATTAAAAATTAATAATTTTGAATTACATTTTTTGAAAAAAAAATGATTTTAACTAAAAGTAAGTCTAAACAAAATTAAATATATTTATATAAAAGTGAATTGAATAATAAATTTAAAATTAAATATCAATTATAGCAACAAAAATTATAAATTTTAACTTAATTAAAATCAATTCTAAAATCAAAATTAATTCTACATATACACCTCTATAATTAGAATCAATCATAAACTTAGCTCCTTAATATCACGCTAAATTTTTATAATTTACAAAAATTACAAAATTGTAATAACTTTTAAAAATCAAACTTTAACATAATATTAAAAATATTTTATATTTTAGAAGGGATGATCCATTAATATACTAGTAGGAGTAGTATTATGAATGCAAATAACCTAACTATGAGAATAAGATACTAGTATTAATGAATGGATGGTACTTGTACATGCATACACAATTTAATGAGAGCGACTGAACATAACTCCCACTGACCTTAAGAAGAATACGTACAAGTACGCTACATTATGATATGTGGAAATTTGTAACTCAAATAGGAATGTCTTAAAATGAAAATGGAAAAAGTCACTTTTCATACACACTTCTTTGGGGGGTTTTTAACATTTAATTTAACCCGTTGTTGCCAACCCCAAACATTGCACGCATAAATTTCCTGCAACAACCAACAACTTATTCAGTACACTGACTTGTTTATTGGGTAAAAATATTTTAAGAATGTTTTCTATATTTCCTTTCATCAATTAATATCCATTCCCTTTGGATAAATGCATGCAAAAACAAATTATTGGGATTTTTTTTTTTCATTTTAGCAATGGCATTTAAATTTTTTTAAAAAAATTAAATCGATTCGTGTAGTGCATATTTTCTACCAAAAATACCCTTACAATTTTTTCTTAACTTCTCATAATAAACAAGAGATAAAAAATGGGAAGGAGAGAAGATTAGAGAGAACCAAAATTACATTTCATTATTAAATAAAAGTTAAATCAAGTATAAGATAAAATATGCCTAGAAAACCAACAATATAGATATATAACAAGAAAATTAACGATTAAAAGAGAGAAGCCTATAAACCAAGACAAACTATATGATTGTTCCATCAATGATTAAAACCATAGCTAAATTCTTAAGATTTTGATTTGATCTACCACCAAGAGTTAACCTTGATATGTTCCTCTAAATGACTGAGATTAACACATTAAATCAATTTGTGATACTCCACATAGATGCACGTCATTGTCACATTATATGATAAGATTTTTGGGTTACAATTATTATGCAGTTATATGGTCTTTCTTCTTTAAGTGTCACTATGTGAGAAAAGTTGCTAATTCACAAGAAGGAGATTTAAGGTATTTATATTTGTATAAACAATATTAAATAATACTACAAAAGTTATTTGCACAAAAATTGCTATTATATATTTATCGTGATTGTACAATTTAAAAATGCAATATGACAATGATATAATTATTTGAAGAATTATATTTATAATGTGAAGTTTAGTTTGGGTCCCAGTAGTAGATAGGATGAAGATCCATGATAGGAAACATAAAAACAGAGAAAACATAAAATACTATGGCGAAGATTTTCAGTTTGGGAACAATCGATTCCTTGTCTTGAGCGTTACACAATTACGGAATTAAAAAATAAGGAGTTGTGATGATAGAGGTATGGCCCTGCCATTTGCACAACAAAAGTCCAACATCCAATAAGAATCAAGTAACATAGTTGAAAAGTCAAATTAACTTTAATGTTTTTGTTAAATATTAGGTGAAAACATAAAAATAAGGTCGGTGATCAAACTTCCACATATACTAATAATAGAGATATATCATCCAATTTCACATTACCATCCCATTTTTCAATTTAAATACAAATCATTAATATAATTCTATTCAATGCAGTTTTTATATCATAAACACTTCTACTCGTAAATTTTTCTATCTGCACCCCTCACTCACAGTCCAACTAATGTCAAACTAAAAAAATATTAAAGTTTTTAAATATATTGTAAAAAATTTCATATCAATATGTTTAGTCTTGATCACAAGTGAGTAGGTCCCTTGAATAAAAACGAGTTAAAAATTTAATCGCATTGTCAAATAAATAACACTCAAACGACCTATTCATTTTTTATTAGTAAAAAGAATTATCATAGCGATCTAGTCTTACATATATTTGGATTATTCGATAGAGTTATATTTATATATTATAAATAAAAACAACTTCGATAATACATGTATCTTTATCAAGTGGTCCATCCAAAGATAAATGAAAATTGTAGGAGTGATGATTGTAGAGATCATGTATATTTTTATGGGATGAATACTATAAATATCAATAAGCTCTTAGTTATGAAATGAAAATCAGTAGTCAGAACGCTTTTCTCTTTCTTGAGCAGTGCAAATCAGAGTAAAAGGTTTGATGCTACTTGAGACTTATTATAGTTCAAACTTCAAAGTAAGATTATGTATGAAAAGAGCATAAAATATGTTTGTCACATCACACCTTACCTTCCTACACTTCATAGTTCGTTAATTTGGATATAAAAAATATTTAAATGTATTTTTATTCACATAGGTTTTAGCTTTTAGGAGTTTGAGATTTTTTTCATAAATAAATATATTCTTGTGATATTATAGAGACTAGATATAAAAATATATTAATTTAAAGAGCTGATATCTTTTAACAGATATATATTTTTTTAAATTCATTAATCATATATCAAATTTTTGATCAAATAATTAAGCGACACATGTATCTATCACTTGTATAGTATACTTAATGTCAATTTCACTTAATTATAGTGTGTTCTAATAAGAGAATTGACTTTGCATCTACCCAAATTTTAAAAAAAGACATATAATTTGTTGAGAAATGTAGTGAAAGATATAAAAATATAAAAATATGAAAATATGTTTTTGGAATCATATTAAAAAGTGTATTAATTAATTATTTAAAACTCTAGTTTTTATTATTTTTAATGTAAAATTTCTATTTTTTAATTTTATGATATATCCGGATATTTAAAAAAATTGATTAGGGACAATGATGAACACATTTATATACACACAAATGTATATATTATTTAATTATTTTAAAAGTATACATTTTTTAATTATTATTTGTTTACTTTTTCGTATTTGTGGTTGTTTAAATAAAGTGGCTAAATAAGTGTTTTAACGCAATAATTGCTCCTATGTTGGACTATTCATTCATTGATATTTTCTGTAAGAATGTTTCCCACCGAAGAAAATTTAAATTATTTATTTAACATTTTCATCCAGGTTAAGAGACACCAACCTCGTTTCTGGTGTCATTTTTATTTTTTGCCATGCTCATGTAATCTTTTTTTTTAAGGATTTCACATTATCACACAGTTGACATTTCAAAATCTCAAGTTTTTCAACCCAACCTGGCTATTTCAGAGTATTGTCAAAACTCTTTATTTGGTAGTTTAGTGATTAATTTATACATGAAGTAACTTTTGGCTTTAATAATTCGTTCCTAACTTTTACTTATTTATTAAAGCACTAACTAATAATGACAAATAATATCAAAATCTCAGCATTGTGAGTGGCAAATCTTATCCATCGACAATACCTGGATCTTGTAGGATAATTTCTACCATGACCAACATGTTACTTTAGAGGTGGTAAAATAGATAAATCAAAATAATTTATTAAATAACTTTAATGGATAAATATTCATTTAATTCATCTAGTATTTTTTTATATGTTAATAAATTAACACCTATAATAAAAATAGTTTTATTATTTTTAAAAATAATTTTATTTATTATTTTAAAAGACTGTTTTACAAAAAATTATTTTTGATAATATTTTAAAAATAACTATTTTTTATATAATATATTAAAAATAACGTTTTCATTTTTGAAACAGTTTTTTGACGCTTCAGTGATCTTCACACGAGGCGGACGGCGGTGTTCCCTGACTCACAGTTTAATGATTTTTAAAAATAATAAAATTCTGTTTTTTTAAATTAATGGAATTCTAAATTTTTTTCTTAATTAAAAAATTATTATTTAAATTATTTTTTTAAGATAATAATTAGAATTTTGTTTTTAAAATAATAAATTTAAATCAGTTTTTAGAAATAATAAATATAATTATTTTTAAAACAGTTTTATGTTAAAAAATAATTTTTTTTTTATCAAAAATATATTTTTGAAATAAATGTGATATTATTTTTTTAAAAGTATATGTTTTTAAAATAAATAATGTAATTCATTAGATTGCATTAAGAAATACAGTTTAATTGCCATGCACTATAAGTATAATAAGTTTTACATTATTAGCATATCACAATAATTTATTAATATTATTTTATATTAACAGTGCATATAAATTAAATTCTAAAAAATATATGTGATCAATCGGATTTTGAGAAAATGGTGGAAGTACTGTATCCATCGATATTTTTAAATTGATGGATTGAATTCAATTCATTAACATTTTTATTATGTAGTGAATGAATTTAGTGAATTTATAGTTGGATGGTTGATAGATGCAATTGTCACCCCTCTTTTTAATCTCCTACGTAGCCCAATAAAATCAAGCCAAGTGATTCAAAAATTGGTCTTAGGTACTAAAAATAATGTTTATGAATTTGTAAAGAAATGAATTCAAACAAAAAAAAACGTTACTAATATAATAAAAATATATTTAAATTTTAATAATATTATGATTTGTGATGAATGATTGTTTGTGATTTAGTTTGAATATATGATGAGACTTGAAACATTTACGATGATCGAAAATCAAATTATTGTGTTGATGAACAATATTTTTTAATAATTTTTTTATACATCTATATGAAATTTTTTTTTTATCCATAGATCAAATCTCTAATAACATTCAGAAATAATCAAATATGTACCACCTGTATGACACCATCCATGTTAATTAGCATATAAAGGGTAAAAGCTTACTTCTTTTGATTTGGGAATTGATTTAAAATTTTAACCACATATATCCTTGTCACAAATAGGAATTCAGGGTGTAGAAGTTATGGTTAAAACTTATCTTCCTTTCATGTCATGAATAGCACAACACAAGAGTCTCAACCCATCCTTTTCATAGAAATGGTGTTTAATCAAACTTTTTTGAATACTACCACATGTTCTTTGAAGGTAACTTTTGAAACCTCTCTTTCAACCAGTACTTCTTGATGGCTGGTTTATACCTCTTTTTACCAAGTCATGAGTAGTCTTTTAAAGGAGAAAATATAAAAATAAAAAACCCTTGCTTGTTTCATTTTAAGGTTAGTTTTTTTTAGTAAGTGTTATTTTTTAAGACTAGCTTGAAGCAGGTTATTTTTAATATTTTAAATTAATCACATTTACGACTTGTGTAAAAATAATTAATATGATAAAATAATCGTAATTATAGAGAGTGAAAAAACTTGATAACAATCAAAATGAAAGTTTTTATTATATTTAGACATCATCTCTCCATCTTAAATTTTATTGAGAAAAAAAAAAAAAACTTTAGTCTTTAAGGCATATATATGAAAATAGCCTGTCCATATTTTTCATTGCAAAAATCATTAAAAAATCACCAAGTGAGAGTATAGAAATATGAATTACTCCAAATGTATAGTCCAAATTATATATCGATGAAAATGAGAGTAGGTGTATATATATATATATATACTAATCATTCAATGCTCTATAGGAATATTCCAGCTTGTTGTGAGTTGCCTCAACATATAAACCCAAAAAAAGGAGCAGCTTTAAACTAGGATACATAAATCTCAATCACACTGAGATATTGAAGCTTCCATGCTCTAATATATACTACCTTATAGCTTCCAAATACAATAAAGCAAATAAAATTATTAAAGAAATTTTATTGACAAAAAAGATACACATAATTAATTATTACCAACTCATTCTCTCCATTTGTCAGGATGTGCAAAATGCTTAGTGGGGTGTGACAACATATTTTTTCTAGCGTGCTTATAATTGGTTCATATATTAATGTATAAATGGTCAACAATAACCATATGATTCTGTTTTGCATCTATACTCTATCATTTGCTTCCATGGAAAAAAAATTCCACCCCTATATGATTAGGCTTCTCATGTTTTTCAAATACACAAAATATTAATTAATGCTTTAGTGGGTTCCTATTGAGAAATAAAAAATCAAACAAAGATTGTTCATATAAAAGGAAGGTTCTCGAATTTCAAATTTCTATTTAAATTTTTAATTTTTTTAATTTTCTTTTTTATTTTTTAATTTCTTAATTTTTAATTTGAATAAAAAATTTATATCACATAAATTATAAATATGGAATTTTTTTATAAATCTAAAACTATTTAATTTATTATTGAAATATATCAAAATTATAATTTATATATTTTATTGAACTCTGTTAATTATTATAACTCTAAATCACATATTAAATAATCTATATAATATAAATTTTTTATTCAATAAAAAATTGAAAATAAAGAAGACCACCAAAAGTTAAGAGATATTTGAATTAAGATAATGAAAAACCTCAAACGATTGATGAAACTATATTTTTTTAAAAGAAAAATCCTAGGTAAGAAATTCCATTAATTCGTTATAAAGTAGTGTGCGTGCCCACAATAGATCTTGTCATATTATTAATTATTAATTTATGTGCTTTTCGTAAGGTGAGTTTGGGAGATAGAAAAACGATGAAGTCACATGGCTCTCATCAAGCATCTTATTTAATCCATGTATATATAGTACATAGTTGTTTTATTTTAGGTGGATGTTTGAATTTGAAATTCTGCTTTATTGTTGCACATGTCTGTCCTTCTAATTTAAAGTCCCATCAGTGCTTTTTATTCACTTAAAACTTAAAACTTAAAACTTAAAACAGAAAGAATAGTTAGTTACTAATGATAATTAATATGGACATCGGTTCTGAGCTTCTTTTGTTTATAATTTATAATGATAATGAAATTATAAATTCTATCTTTTTGGTAAGTAATATCGGTGAATTCTATTTTATTTGAGGGGTATTTCTTATGATGATCACAACTAAATTAATCAGAATTATCTTTAGTAAAATAAAATAAAAATTATGAACGGCTGCCTTTTAATTAACTGTAATTGCTAAAAATTAGAATAAAATATTTCAAATGTTTGAGATTTTAACTATAAAACAAAAAACTCATTAAATTATGATTGATAGTACTCCGTGATAAAATATAAAATAAAATAATTAATTATTTAATTATCATTTTTATTTATATTTTATTTTGAATTGAGTAATATGTATTGAATTTTACCTGTCCAAGTTTTAGATTATTTTAATTAAAAAAAATTATTTTTTATCATATCAACATTATCAATCATAATTCGTGTGTATGAGTCGAAAATAATCACTTGAACGCCTCATAAGAAAACTATTTTTTACATAAATTTTTAACCATATTAAATGGAAATTTGACAAAAAGAATCAAAATGGTATAATCACTGTAATGACTAACGTGAGAGATAAAAATAAAATTTAAAATAAATATGAGGGGGGTGAAAACTTAATTAGGCTTGTATACATATATATCTATGTGAGGAGAGGAGGATATCAATAAGTATAGAGTATGCATGAAAATCTATAAATAGCTAGATCTTGTAATGAAAAAAAACCTAGATAGACTATAGTATTCTTTATAACACATTATAAAATGCGTTTGAACTTTGAAATAAAATGAAATGATTAGTTGGGCTTTTAGTGGTTTCGAACAGGAAATTACTATGATAAAGTGAACAAGGTGGAGGTGGTAAAAGTAAAACACAAAAACATATAAGGGGTCAATTTTACCCGAAAAAAGAATCTATATAATGCTAGGGAAATTGCTTAATTGGTGCATGAGGCAAGGGAGATGGACAAAATAATTTGAACATGATAAAAGGTAGGGAAATTAAATGGAAAGAGCATTGGGTGTAATCCAAATTGTGTAGTGGAGGTGTGAATAGATAGATCCATATCACGAGGTTGATGTAAGTTGACCTTTAGTGACTTCAATGACAAAAAGTGTGGGTGCTATTGTAGTTCATTTTAATGATGAAAAATTATTATTTGTGTTTCATAGTGGCAGTTGGTTTTGGTTTCCATGTGTTAATGGTAGTGATTGTTGTGTGTGCATGTGTGAAGAAATTCTCTATCATCTAATCACTTTGCATCTTCCATCCCATGCTTTGGGGCCCATTACATTTCTTCCTCTTCACTACTACTTTTTTGTTTACTCCTAATTCCCTTTTTCTTTTTACTTTTTTTAATTAAAAAAAAATTAAAACCAGGAGAGAATATATTAATTCAAAGTGAAAACTTAAAAGTACAACTATTATTTATAAAGAATAAAGAAATTTGTATTTATTTTTCTCTAATGACATTAGCAAAACTTAAATGCACAATATGCAAATTCAAACTATTTTTGTTAGTTAAATGTCAATTGAAAATTACTCTAGATTTAATTTAATCTTAGTTCTCTTAAATTTTGAAAATGTTTTTAGTTTTTGTTGAACTTTTTGTATAAATTTAATAGACGACAAAATTCCTCTATAATAAAAAATAAATAAAAAATTATATAAATTTAGTCTGAATTAAATATCAATGTGTTTTTGTTTGTTTGCATTTATATATATATTATATTTAGAGAAACTTCATTCTAAATCTTTATATTCGTCTATTTATATATAAAATTAAATTCTAAATCATATCTTTAAAATAAAGAATAAATTCTAAAAATATTTCAATAAAATTTTATATATAAATTATATCTTAATAATATTTTATCTTAAATATTAAATATATAAAATTTAAATCTAAAATTTTTGAATAATATTTAAGTATATTATTCTCAATAAATTAATACATGTGATTTTGTTTAGAAAACATCGACGAATAATACTTGTTGGTTGGTTTCAGTGGTAATGAATTCAATTTTTCACCATTTGAGTGATAGAACTGACTCAATTGATATTTGTGAAAGAAGAGAAAAAAAGCACACACAAAATCTAACTATGATCTTACTCAATTTATACTAATCAAAGTTTAAAACGATTTTAAATTATGAATAATTACACAGCAGGGATCACCTTACTCAATTATTTAGCTAGCTATCAAAATCATTCAACAATAAAAACAAGGTTGTCCCTTCAATAAGGTAGACATATGTGCCACAATTAATTACAACGCATTATTTGGTTAAATTCATATCACACAGCAGGGATAATAAAGAAATTGAGGATTTGAATTTGATGACTAATTAGTGAGGGAGATATTTGAATGTGGCCTATGAGAGAACAAGGTTTTGATATGAAAAAGATGTTTAAGAAAACAAACATAATTGATTGCAAAAATGGACAACTATAGTACTATGTATTTGTTAGCACCAAAGAATCTTGATAAGGTTGTGGCCTGGAAAGATCTTAACACTACTAGTATAATGAAAGGGCTTGTCCCCTTTTTTGGCTTTGCTGAGTCACTTTCTGAAAATAATTTAAATGAATTACTAGCTTAAAATATATATATAATTTCACCTTGGAGAAAAAAAAAATACATTAAATAATAATATATATGGTTAGTTTAAGTAGTAAAAGATTTAATCTTGTTCAAACTTCAACTCTTGCATAAAGATAAAAATTTAATTGAAAAGAGAAAATTTACCATATTTTTTCAGTACGTTTTTCGATGAAAATTAATCATTGTTAATGGTGATGGAAATTTCTTTTTTTTTTTTTTTGTAATAACATGGTTATTATAAAATTTAAAATGAATGAATAGCATATATCTTGCTAGAAAGCTAACTTTGACCGAATAGCATTGGGTTATTGTTACTGTTGTACTAAATGAAAATGGCCTACTTAAACGTTACCAAATGCAATTCTCAAGTACAAGACTCACAAAATTCTAACTAGTTAGGTTTCTCCAATAATTATTAAATCAGATTGGGTGTGAATATATGATCATAGTCATAAAATGAAGAGGTATTTGGTTGGTTAGAGATGAAAAGAAGTTAGGCATTTTGGTATTAAAGTAATTAATGAGTTACAAAAGTAGAAGTTAGTATCACATATTTATGGATGGAGAGAGTCTCCAAATTTTGTGTTTATCAAAAGAAGAAAAAAAATGGGGTGGGCAAACAAGTCAGAGATATTCAATTGGATGCCACATTGAACAAGTTAGTTATAAAGTGGGATATGATTGACAATAAATTAGTGGGGCTATATACTTGAAAAACTGAAGAAAATTGGGAGTGATTGAGAAATTTGAATTGTCTGCGGTCATAAATTTCAAGTTTTTATAATGTCAATATATTGGTCACCCTTCAATAAAAATTGAGTGGTTCAAATTTCAATTTTAATATTTAAAAAATAATAATTAAAATCTACTTATTTTATGGATCGTCCACTCTTACTATTATTGACTACGTGAAATTGTGAATGTAACAAATACAAATTCTGTGTTGGAAAGAGTTTAACCAATTGGTTGATTGAAAAGAAAAGGAAAAAGGATCAATAGAATTAGGTGCATGTGATAAACTGAATAATTGAACCATAGAAGCTACAAGGACGTGTAGAAACAAAATCTCTTGTCAAAGTCTTATGGTGGGTGGGAAAAAGTGTACACCTTCATTATAGACCACTTGTTTCCTCACTGCTAGCCTTAGAATTCAACTTTTATCTAATCTAATAATCAAGGTCATTTTGATGGGCTTGGTGGAAAATGAAAAATTATTGTCTATAGGTATCAAATATTACTTACAACTTGGGTAACGTAATAATCCGTAATAATCCGCAATCGCGAGTATCAATCCAAACTCGTTTAATTTAGACGGTGAAAATCTGCTTTAATTGAGTGTATGTGTGGATTTTTCCTAAAATTTAAATTCAGGGGCAAGGACGGTGTGGGAGTGGTGACATTCACCCTACACTCGCCCCACAAGTAATATTAATGTAATTTTTAAATTTTATATATATATACATATTAAATATACTTAATATTTTTTAAATATTAAAAATTATAATCTTATCTATATAGAAAATATTTTTTAATTTTATTATTCTTTAATAACAATTATTTTATTATATTAATTATAATAGATATGATTTTTAAATTTATAATTATATATATATAAATAGGTGTGGAAGGAAAAATCCGAAATCCGTTGCGGGTGGGGATGAGTGTGTAAATTTTACATCCGCTGTGCAACGGGGGCGGATACGAATTTTCTCCAATTAATCGGGTGCGAGGGTGGAGGAGGCAAAAACCGTATCTGCCTCGCCCTATTATCATGCCTACTTTGGTATCAATATTACTTGCAACATGTTCTTTCCGATTTAAATATAAACAATTTTTAATTAACAAAAATTGATGTATTTATTGGAGATTAAATATATTAAATTTTGTTGATTAAAAATTGTTTATATTTAAGTTAAAAAAAATATATTGATAATATATTATTGTGATGAATTGTTTATTGATAAATAACAAAATTTCCCCTAAATATGAGAAGAAATGAAGAAAATAAAATCATCGGCTACAAACCTTTTTTTCTTAGTTTTTAGTGATGACATGCCATTCATGTAGAATTAATGGGCTTGACAAATAGGGGTGATTCCATTTAAAGCCCAATTCCTTGGTAACCCAATTACCCAAGACTTTTTTTTTTACTAAACAATTACCCAAGCACTTGATTATAGGATTAGGGGAAATTATAGCATTTATTTTCCTTAAATGATGATAAGCTCAAAATTTTATTTTTAGGCTAGATATGCAAGTGGAGAAAATGTGTACATAATAATACTTTAAGTACTAACATACTTAAATGTGGAAGGTAGCGACAATTTAAGCATAAAGTGGCACAAATCCTTGTTTTAAATTAAAAAAAAAAAAAAAAACACACATTTTTCTAGAGGTCTTAAGATTACAACATATCAACTTAAATAAGTTGTAAAGTCCACGCGTAGAATTACAATTATGAATCATGTTGAAGTTTCTTTTTTTTTATAAAAATAAATATTTATTTTAATATTTTTTCTCTAAATCTCTAAATATGAAAGATCGATCCTAATAAAAAAATTCACTGTTGAAGCATTATAAAAAATCTTCTATTGATGAGAGATCATATAAATCCTTAATCTTTAAATGATCATATAATTTTTTAATTTATGTTGTGAATCTTATCCTAATAATCATCAAATGTCCGTTTAAATAGTCACAAAATTGCAGGTTAAAGCATAATTAGTTTTCTTGCTTAAGAATTTAGCTTCTCAATGTGCTTGTGTAGGCTTTATAGCAGAGGATAATCAGATACAATGATTCATATTCTGCATATTTTGTCCAAACAATAGAGAGAACAAGAAAAGATGCTGCGTACTCACTACATGCAATTATGCTTGGAATGTTGAGCCTTAAGCTAAGAGACAAAGAACAAGTTATTATTGAGACATAACATAAGGTAACATTCATTGAGATATGTCTAAAAAGCCATGCACGGGTGGACACAGAATGTTTCATCATGGTGGTTACTCTTTGAGAGCAGCCAATAAAGTTGTCACAAATTGTCAGAGTATATCATGGCGTTCTTGCATGCTAATGCTAATGCTAATCAAACAATTAAACAAACTTTCAACACATATAATTATATTTAATTATTTTTATTTTCGTAAATTATTATTTGTGTTTATAGGTTGATGTCAACTTCGTATCAAGTGTTTGTGTTTATTTAGTGTTTGATAATTTCTTACCCTCTTTTTCTTTCAAAACACTTTATAGCAAATTTCTTTCATTTTGGCCATCTATTTCTATCACACCTCCCAAATAATGTGTGATAGAATCGGGGACGGATCCAGTGTGGATAGAGGGTGTACACCTGCATTTTATATACCCATATGATCCAAATATTTTGAGCGTAACGCAGCTAATAGCTATGTTTTCAGCTTATATTTAATTCTATTAATTAATTAAACGGATTTTATTTCATTTTTATATATTAATGTTGTTAACAATTTTTTTTTATTAACATACGTAGAGTCCTTCATTAAATCATTTTCTATTTCTATTTCTTAAAGGTATATATTAATATTACTTGCTAATAAGAAAATGTGTATTTCTCGAAGTAAATAATTTTTATGTGTTTCTAAAAATAATAAAAATGTCAAAAAATTGTGTTAAATATTTTTTTAAATGGATCATCATTAACTAATATCTTATCTTCTCTCAATCATAATAGTTCACTTTAAGAGTTCCTCGTCAAGACAAAATGAACATATATTTCAAAAATAAGAAGATAAACCATTTCACAAAATAAATGAAGTTGTTTTCTCTCCGATGCTCATTTCTTTCATTATCTTATTTTTTATTTTCTTTTGTTTATTCTTGTTTTTTTCTTCTATCTCTAAAGATTAAAGACTAGAACTATAATCACTATGTATCTATTTATAAATTATAATAATTAGGGTTTAGTGTTTAGAGTTTAAGGTTTCTGGTGACCTAAAGTCCTATATTTACTCTAGGTAGACCAATATTACATTGGCATGAGCAATAGTTGATTTGACTATGTTAAGTAAGGTATCGAGTTTAAATCTTCTAAATGAAAAAAAAAAATGATTTATAGAAGGATTTTACTAAAAATTATCTGCTATATTTTCTAATAAAAATTAGTCATTGATTTACACCAATAACATTGTTAAAGAAAATGTACTTTTTTTTTACCTTTTTTTTTCTTTCAAATCACCTTTTTTTTTAGCCTTTTTTTTGTTTTCTTATCTACTTTTGTTTTTTATCATGTTTCTCCAATAATGTTTGATAGACCAATATTATATTGATTTGAATGAAGTTAAATTTGAATATCTTTAAAAAAAATTAAAAGAAAAGACTACAGTGATCAATCAAATTTCCTAAATGAGAATCATCAACAAAATCAATAAATATTTTAACAAGGTTAATAAAATGTGCCTTCTCTGATCTCTCTCACTCTCTCACTCTTGTTTCCAATAACATTGTGACTATGATTCTCCTACATTACACCAGCTTTTTTATTTAGGTCAGAATTATTCCCCTGATCAGATTTTACACTACTAGAATACACCCTGGCTTCTTTGTTTGCCTTTAATAAATCTTTCTTATGAGATCGAATATTTCCTTTTAGATCATGAAACCAGCGCACAAACCATAAAATTCAGAATATAATCAAAAGGATTTGTACTCTTTCACTTTTTTGTTTAATTTATAATAAAATAATTCATTTGTTACAATTTTTTATTCTTAAGACATACACTAATTGTAGTCTCGACAACTCAACATATCAAATATATTTGTATCTTTTTACACTTATGGAACAATTTGTTACAACTTTTATAAAATTTAATTACAAATTTCAGATTAAAAACAGTCTTTTATTTTATTATATTTTGTAATGCTTGTATAATTTTTTATACACAAATATTAATTAATTAGTAGAATTATGTTAGTTTCTCAAATATAAATCCAGGATGTTTTATAAATCTTTAATAAAGATCTGTAGTACTAGTTGTATTTCAATTGAATCATAAATAATTCTGAAATTTAGAAGCTCTGTGAGATGTAACAAATAACAAACATGACATGTCCATTTAAGATGTCCAAGGCCCAAGCTAGTCCATTTAAGAATATGATGCAACAAGATTAAGAAATCCTAAAATAAGGTTGCTTCTTCTCTCTTATATCCTCTATATTTTTCAAAAGTCTCCAATTAACATATTTAGTTTGATCAATTCAGATTATTTTTTTAAATCAAAATACACTTTCAGATTCACTAATTCAAAAAGCATTAGAGAATGATAGAACAAACTCTCTAAAAATAAAGCCTAAAATAAAGAGTTCGCATTCTTTCAACTAAGTCCAAAGTTCTATTCATCAGCCCACTGAAGGAATAACATGCTCTTTTGTTTCATTGGGCCTGGCCCAATTTCTTTCCAGTAGTATTACAATGAAGATTTTGACTAAAAAATATTCCTATTTTGTTTATGATAAAATTATCGAATTGTGTTGTACTCAATTTTATTAATATATTGGTACGTGGGTACGTTATATGAATATAATTTAATTTTCTTTCCAGTTTACTAGATAATTACCATATTTTTAGGGGGAAATAGCTCCTATAAGAAGAAAAAAAAAAAACTGATTCTGAAATGAATGAGACACTTTCTAGTTTATAGTAAAACAAAAAAATTGATCATGTGTTTAATTAGTCAACTTCTAGTTTAAATTATTGACGAGTAACTCAGTTGATCCTTAACACGTGTAATATTGATTTAAAGTATTAATTCAATATATAGTAGGATTAAGTCAAGTTTAATGCGAGTGGATTACCGTCCCTAAAACTAGCCACAACCCTTATTATCTGCATCATATTTTAATACGTTATTTTTCATGTATAATTTTGTCCGTGCATATATTCAAATTTTAATTGTAATAATTTTTTATTAAATTTTAATTATTTATCAATTGAATTTTAAATTATTATGACTCATTTCTCTCATGAATCAGGAGGTTAGAAAGAAAAAAATTACTAAATAATGATGAATGTGTGTTGTGCTATATAGGAACTAAGAACATGAAGATCAAATTATATACAACAATGGTACATAGACACTCATAAATATTAGAATAAAATATTAAAAAGAATTATTTGTTTTTAATTCACGCATTTATAATTTTTAAATACTATGTAAATTAAATATATAAACATTAACAATAAACATTTTTACAAAGTAAATTTTTTTATTATAATCTAATGTCATTTCAAGATGATGAATATGGAAGTGTACCTAAAGAATTCATGAAGTCCTAATGAATATGATGTTCTAAGTTATAAGGTAGTAATTTTTTTTTATTGTAGATTCCTTAAGTTTATCTTACTATCTCCTCTAATGAGAAGAAGTGTATTATGATTTTCTTATCTATAATTGGAGATCATAATTATTTATTTATATTAAACACGTGTTCTTTCATAAACAGTCTCCAACTTTTATTATTTATATTTCTATCCATCACAAAACTAGTAATAACGCCTATAATATAAAATATTTTTTCATAACAATTATATTTTTAGCCATAAAACTTATATAAAATAGACCAATTTAATTTGGCTAACTAACATAATAGTTCTAACACATTTAAATATTATATATGTGACTCAAAATTTTTAACAATAAATTCTCAACATTCTTTCTACATCTTACTATTTTTATCAAATTGTCGGTATATCAATTTATCATATTATTGTTTATATTGTTTTTTCTCTCCCAAAATATCATTTAAATATATCGGTATCCTCCTAATATTTTTCAATCATATAATGTGGTGGTGGTCAATAAACTACGAACAGCGTATACTGAAATTGTTACAATTGTTGAGGTTGTCACATGTCGTTGATTTGGCTAATTAACTTTATTTTGAAAAACAAATATATCTAGAAAGTCCAACTCTTTGAATGCTTCTTTCTTTTTGTGTCGCAAAATTCCGAAATACAAATTCTGAAAACCGTTTGGGATAAAACCAATTTGCATGAAACAAAGAAGATACCAATTCTAATTGAATTTTGTGATGCAAATTATTTAAGAATGGCTTATTATTTAACAATATATGCACATATATGCTTAAAACGAATTATAATATAATATAAAGTAATTTTTTTAAAATTTTAATTTGACAATACTAAATTAATATAATTGATATCATGTAATATTTCTTTTTTAATTGATTTAATATTGTCGAAACAATATTAAATTTATAAATAAAAAAATTTTATTAAATAAATTTTTCGTAAAAGTAAAATTTTTATTTTTCATGAAGGTCTAAAATACTTATTTTAATAGTTTTATCCTTGAAATGATTCTACTTCTCAGTTCTCGTTACTTTGAGATACTAATTAATCTCATATTTTAATACAAAAAATTCTACATTATTATTTAAAAAAAAGTGTATATCGTTATTATGAATATTTTGATCAATTATTATTTTTTAATTTATTTATTTTAATGTTACTATAATGTCTATTAAAATTGACTAAATTAAATGTTTTAGTATATTTATCTATTCAATTTTGATTTTTAGTAATTAAATAAGTTATTTTTGTAATTAAAACTAAAATTTTAATTTTAATTAAAATCATAAAAAACACATCATTTTAAAATAAATCAAAAAAATAATATTTAAAATTTAGTTGTATTAAATTTAAAATATAGTCAAACTATTAATAAATGACATGTGATTCAACTATATACCAATAAATTTTCTTTTTAATATATATCTACTATTAGTCTATATAATATGCCCTCAATTTTATCTTCTAAATTTGTATATAGTCGTATATTATTTTCCACCGGAACATTCTAGTTTTTATCAAACAAAAAAATTGATCTGTTATTTTTCTTTAAAACAAATCACCAACAAGGCATTATACATACCTTAAAAAGATCATACATCTTTACAACCCTATCGCTATAGCATCGCCACTAGTGATTATTTTATCAGTTGAATTATTGAATCATATTAAATACCGTCTTTTTTATAATTAAAAAAAAAATCTTTTAATTAAGATCCATGTTCCTCTAAGTAGATTTATTTATAGAAAACACGCTTTCAGATTAAATTTGATAGCCAATATTGCTTAAGTCTTATTCCTATGGCTTTTTAAAAATATATTTTGTGGAGAAGATGTATTGTCTAATTTGTCTTATACAAATAATTAAACCATAAAACTCCTCATAACATGCTACGTTATTGCAGGCTAATGGATTTCTACGAATCTAAAACATTTTGTTTGTCAAAGTCATTCCATGATTACCGTGCCATGCCTCAATTATGAGACACCATATATAATATATGTATTATCATCTCATCATATCATTATAGAACTAGTAAGTTTCAAATGCTTATGGTAAATTGGGGAAATGTATTCATCTGAATTGTTCATTTTTCTAATTTTACATTTACATTCAGTTTCTTTCTAATATTAATTAAATTGTAGATGTCAACATGCATTTTTTTGTTATTGAATTTAGGCTAAGGTGAAAAAATGAATGATTAGGTATATATGAATTCAATTGTAATATGGATGGATTGAAAAGGTGCATTAAGTTACTTATAATTCATTAAAGTTATTTATAAATATCCAATCAAATTCATCTACTAAATATATAATTCATGCTATTCGTTCATTATCATTTTTTAAATGGATGGCTATCCAATCCATTCATAATTTAATATATTAGAGGGATGGTGGATAAATAATTTGTATTAGATAATGCATATGTGACCAAAAGAAAGATAATGCATGTGATATATGATATATGAAAAGCTTTAGTGGATAACTACAAATGATATAAGGCAGAATAGCACATATATTTCATCATTTTTTCACATTTTTGCAATCTTGCTATTTATTTTTAGACTTAATTATAGTATTGATTACTTTATTATATCATATTTATAAAAGTAGTTTTTCTATTTTAAAATTAAAATTTTTTATCTCTTAATTATCATATTTATTACGACAACTTTCATCTAAAAAACGATGATTTTTTAGTCTAAAAAATTGTAACTATTAAATTCTATAAGTGATAACATATCTTCAAAATTTATAATTAAGATAATAAATTACCAATTTTAGATTTGAATCAAAACTATAATAAATGTGATAATTAAGAGACAATAAAATTCAATTTAAAAATGAAATGATTATTTTCGTGAGAATGAAAATCAAAATGGTTAATCATAATATAAATATATAGATATAGCACTCCATATTTGAAAGATAGAAGCAGTGAAGAAGTTCTACAATGTACATTGAAACAAAGAAAGTGGTTCTGTGAATTCAATACTTAAAAACCAATCTAACTCTTCTTCATTTAGTTACCAACATAGTCAACATCATCCATCAGAAATTCATGACATTTTCCTCTGTCTTTTAGTCATCAAACAAATACTTTTTGCAACTACTAATATCAGTGCTTATTATCTCTTTATTAATTTCATCTAAACCATAATCCAATGTATTTTCTCCCCACAATCCATTTTCATCATTTGAAAACATCAACTTCTCACTATCTTCCACATCATTGTAGAGATAATTAATATCACCACACTTTGCAACAAGCTCTTGATCAATGACATTGATATCTTTGAATAATTGGCACTTTTCAGTGGGACCAATGTTGAAACTTTCTTGTGCTGCAGAAGTAGAAGAATTTCCACTCAAAAGACTTGATGTTGATGAGTAGGAATAAGACCCTGTGAAAGATTCTTGGGATTGATAGGGTAAAAGGGTAATTTGTTGAGCTTTCATCTCTATTGAATGATTAATATTAGCCATAATCTTTTTCTTAAGCTTGGTGTTCCAGTAATTCTTTACATCATTGTCAGTCCTGCCTTCTAAATGAGATGCTATTATTGACCACCTACACTTATAGTGAAAATTGTTAAACATTAATACCAATAATTAATTTAATTTATGTTGTAACACTAACATAAAACAAAATATATAAAGTATAAATAATTTAAGGCTAGAGGGAGTATTGAATTAGAAATAAATTGTATGTTTAGATTCACGCTACTGTGAATATAGACTATTCAATTTTGATCAGATGACAATAGTCGAGTGTTTGATGATGTCGACTACAGAAAATCCATATCCATATCGACCGTCACATAATCAATTAAAAGTGGAAAAATAAAACTTTTCAATGTTTTCTTGTGAACCTCTCTGATTTTGGAAGCATAGAAACGAAAGTGAAAAGAAGGGTAAGTACCTGCTTCCAATGCTAGCAAAGAGGGTACAAATTATTTGATCTTCTAAGTCAGAGAACTTTCCATGCTTAATGTTTGGTCTAAGATAATTAAGCCATCTTAATCTACAGCTTTTGCCACACCTTATCAAACCTGAGTGTAACAAAAACCAAATCATTAGAAGCTTGAAAAATTCTAAGTATTAATGACAAAATCTAAGTAACACTAATTTTATTAAAACTTTAAATTGTAGTTTTTGACAAAATTTCAATAGTATGCTGTGATTCTGCTAAACTCACCTCCTCTAAGATAAATATACAAAAATATAATAAAAGTGAATGTCTTTTTGTTGATTGAATTATCACTTATAAAATAGAGCAGAGTGATTATATTATATGATATGAGTGATGTATGCATGTTTACTTACCAACTTTTTTTGGAAGAGTAATCCAGTTGCCTCCTGTTCCATGTTTTTCTATGTAATCTTTTAGCTTAGCATCTTCTTGAGGAGACCATGGTCCTTTCTTTACATTAGCCTTGTCACAGCAAGGAGCTCTTCCCATACTTTTCTTTGAGATATGCAGAGAAGAGTTTGAGGAAGGTATAGATCAAGAATGGAAGGTTGAATAGATTTTTATTCAGAGAAGAAACAGCAAAAGTCAAAGGGAACAGCCTCTGTAACTTCAACTGTCTTATCAGTTTCCAAAAGCCAAATAATTGATTGCCTTGCAGAAGTTTCTATTACTATACATTATACAATTCCCTCCATTATTATTAAACTTTTTTTTTAATTATTTTTATATCTTTTATTTAATTGAAAAGTTCAATGCGAAATAATTTAGTATTTGACATTAAAAAAATAATTTAATAAATTTAATTTATATTTTAAATTAAATCTAAAAAAATTGACTGCATATAAACAAATTTCTTAAAATCTATAAAATAGTTTATTTTTCGTACACTAGTGACCACCGGATGGAGTAAGTTTGAAACATCTTTTTTCCACTTATACATACTACATATGTCTTTCCCTGATTATAAGGAGCAAGTACTCTTTGAAAAAAATAAATGTCCCTATATATAAACGTCTAATCACCCTATCTATAAACATCTAATCAATAATCTAGTTGCATTTATTGTTGTTATTATTATTATTATTATTATTATTATTATTATTATTATTATTATTATTATTTTTCTAACATATTTATTAATACACTTGTTTATTATTTTAAATATGAAAATTAATGTTAGATACATTCAACTAAAAAAGAATTTATTTTAAGAACACTTAGACATAAAATAAAAATATTAAATATACTTCACTTTTTTTTTTTCTAACAAAAATGGTAGTTTCTTGATATAAAAAGGCGTACATAAATTTGAGTCCGATCCTCGTAAAAATTAACTTACTTAAAAGTCTATTTTATATGTCTTTAAATTCTAACTCAACTAAAAAATATCGATATTGTTACGTTAAACGTCTTATCTCATGTTCGAATTCGGGGCCTCACAACTATGTGAGTTAACTATGATAAAATTTAACATATTTTCTATAAATAAATAAAAAGTCTATTTTCATATTAATATCTTTAAATAAGTAACGAAACATATATTTGAATAGATTAATTATTTAATAGATCGATGAAATTGTGTTTCTTTTATATCTAACATGACTTTTTGAAAGAAAATGACCTTATGTCATATCATACATCAATTTTTATTTTATAATAATATAATTAAATATGTCAAAGATTAATGCATGATTAAATTACTAAAATGTTAACAAACTTACAATTTAATTTAAAGTTCTAATCTAATATATAATAATAATCCATCTAAAATAAAATATAAGCAAAAATTAACAATTTATCTTCTATTTAATGTTATAATCTTCAAATTATCTCATATTTAATATAATTTTTTGGTTTAAATACACTTTTGGTCTTCTATTTTGTTAAAAATTAACTTTTAGTCCATATATTTCAAACTTTGGATTTTTGGTCCCTCTATTTCACATTTTTTGGATTTTTTTTGTCCCCTTTTATTTGACTATCTCATTTATGACGTGGCGTTGTTCTGTCATTAGTGATATAGAAGAAAAAAAAGTCACTTGAACATATTTCATTATTAGTAGTATATAAATAATTTTTTAATTAAATAATATTATTTAAACATATCAAATAGTAATATTTATAAAATCAAAAAATTAACCCTAAAAAGTTTATATAATAATAATTTGAAATTTGGGGATTTGGGGTTGATTTTCTTATTTAATAAATATCATTATGTTATATTTTGATATTTTAAATAATATTATTTAATTAAAAAATATCTATAAATTAATATTAATGAAATATACTGAACTGACATTTTTTTCATGTCAACAATGACGCCACATCATACATGATAATTATATCATTAAAATTGGAGACAAAAAATTCAAGAAAATATAAAATAAACAGACATAAAACTCGAATTTTAAAATATAGAGATATGTTAAATTTGGAATAAAATGGCATTTAAGCCTAACTTTTTATATTTCTAATTTTAATAATGAGCAAATTGATTAGTTTTTGGGGTAATTTAGGGAGTATACTTAACTTTATATTGAAATTACTAACATGAATAATAGATTTTGTTGTTGTGCGTAGACAGAATAGTAAATATCACTATAAACTCACACAAATGTGAGGTCATAAATTCGAACATGAGACAAAACATTGACCTAACAATATCAACATTTTGTCAAGTTGAGTAAGGACTTAAGCACGGTTAATATTTCTTAATACGCATAATTTTGTATTGTTGTTGGAAAAAAAGACTTAGTCGAGGAAACGGCTAATTGTTCTCAATTTTTTTATTTTCTTTTACTTCAAACGATTACATTGATTACACGAATAATGGGCGATAACTTCCAACTAATAAAGTTTGTGGCGTCCCAAGATCGACTCGCTCTCTACTTTCTTCGGCTTGTCGGGTTGATACTATTCATGCACACTCTTTTTTTTGTTATTGTACCTATGTGTTGGTTGTTAATGGTACTAAAAACGTGAAAGGTAAACGTAACTATCGAATTATCATGTTGTATTGAGCTTTGACTTGGTCTTGGACCTTGACTACATGTTGGACTCTAGTAAACAAGAAAAAGACTCTTATCTCATATTTGGTTGTTTCATGCGTATCTAACATCCTTTCAACTAAAAGTAATTCAACGAATAACACCCATAAAATTTGTTTGAATAATTTTTTTTGTTTTTGTTTTTCAACCTAATCATATGAAAAATGATTATTCACTTTGGGAGCATATTTTATTACACTCATGAAAATAGTCAATCTATTTTAAAATCTCCTTTTTTGGTTGTTCAATTATTACATTTGTTATAATTTTGGTTCAACCCATAATTTTTACCGTAAAAATTGTGAATTCTACCATAAAAATCATATTTTCTCTTTAAATTTACGTCGAGACAACATTTTAGAGGTAAAAAATCTAAATACAAAGAAGAAATTTTAAAATAAATAACTATTTTTGTAAATGTGATAAGATAAGAAGATAGTTATACCCCTTGTACATTTATACTTACATCCCTATATAAGATTTTTTTTTCTTAAAGTGCACCGTCTATTTTCTCTAATTTTTGTGTAAAAAAATGAATAGATAATTGTTATTTGTTGAGAAGGATATAACTAAGGAAATGATTGAGAGTAAAAGTGTAAAGAGAATGAAAGGAAAAAAAGAAGAGCGAGTCATTCGCGTAATATGATTTTTGTGTTCCTGTGAATGCATATGCTTGTGTACGTCTTCTATATATAGATAGCGTTGCCTTTCTTTTATCTCTCTCTCTCTCTCTCTCTCATTTTCAGTTACCAATTAATAACTTCTCATCCTCTTCCTTCTCGCTCAAAGCACATCATTTGGTACGTAACTCTCTTTTTCTCAATTTTGTTCAATTCATTCTTTCACCATTTCTACTTATCATCATATCGTGGATCCAAATCTACAATGCCTTGCTTCAGATCTACCGTCTCATATTCATTTTTCATATTATGAATAACTCAATTCATATGTTTCTATGCTTCTTCTTGTTTCGTTAGTTATATATAATTATATACATGTTAATTTCAATGTATGTAAAATTTGGATCTGTTATGCGATTTATCCTTTGATTATTATGTATGTGTTTACTGCATTACTGCTCTAGTTTGTTGTACAACTAGCGGATCTATATATTATTTGTGATTCTTTTGTTATGTATTGTTTTGATTCGGATTCGATGGTGAAGTAATTAAAAAAGAAAATGCCGATTCTATATGAAAGAATTGTAGTAGAAACATTGGAAATAGCTTATGCATATACTCATAAATAACATTTCCTTTTTATTATCTCATTCACCGTCATCAACATTCAGCTGTGGATGGATCTGCCAATAGTCACACAACTTTTCTATTTCAGATCTACATTCGATTCAATTATTTTACATAGAAAGCCATTCTATATTTATATTTTTTTACAATTATTATAATTTATATTTCTATGAAAAAGAGAAAATGAAATAACTTTTATTTCACTCAGACTGTCTAGAACTAGTATTATATAACATCAAATTAAAAACTAAATAGTCTTTTACTTTTTTTATCATCATCCTTGCATGACATTAAAGTAGCTGATTGGGATTAATGATAATGATGGCAACTTGTAATGTACTTTTGAGATGACCGAAACTCATTTAAAAAGTACTAATATCAGCTAATTTTACAGCAGAGTAAGGAAAATTGAATTAAATGTTGTTTGGTTAATTTTATAGTACTTGTAATAATAAAATCAAGGCAAGATTGTTAGGGTCATGCTATCTTCTTATTACAAGACAATTAAAAAATATTTTCTTCTCATGCTCTTTTTTTCTGTCTTAAAACCAGAGATGGAAACCTTCCTCTTCACCTCTGAATCTGTAAACGAAGGTCACCCCGACAAGTTGTGTGATCAGGTTTCAGATGCCATCCTCGATGCATGTTTGGAACAAGACCCAGAAAGTAAGGTTGCCTGTGAGACCTGCACAAAGACTAACATGGTTATGGTCTTTGGTGAGATCACAACACAGGCTAATGTGAACTATGAGAAGATAGTTCGAGACACTTGCAGAGGAATTGGATTTGTATCAGCTGATGTTGGTCTTGACGCTGACCACTGCAAAGTTCTGGTCAATATTGAGCAACAGAGTCCTGATATTGCTCAAGGAGTTCATGGTCACTTGACTAAAAAACCAGAGGAAATTGGTGCTGGTGATCAAGGCCACATGTTTGGTTATGCCACAGATGAGACACCTGAGCTAATGCCACTCACTCATGTGCTTGCTACTAAACTTGGTGCAAAGCTCACTGAAGTTAGAAAGAACAAAACATGTCCATGGCTTAGGCCTGATGGAAAAACCCAAGTGACTGTCGAGTATCAGAATGATAATGGAGCCATGGTCCCCATCCGTGTGCACACAGTCCTCATCTCAACTCAGCATGATGAAACTGTCACGAACGAACAAATTGCCGTGGATTTAAAAGAGCATGTGATAAAACCTGTTATCCCAGCTAAATACCTTGATGACAAGACTATCTTCCACCTCAACCCCTCTGGTCGGTTTGTGATCGGTGGACCTCACGGAGATGCCGGACTCACCGGTAGGAAGATCATTATTGACACCTATGGTGGTTGGGGTGCTCATGGTGGAGGTGCCTTCTCCGGCAAGGACCCAACCAAGGTCGATAGGAGTGGTGCATACATTGTTAGGCAAGCAGCCAAAAGTGTGGTAGCTTCAGGGCTTGCACGACGCTGTATTGTGCAGGTTTCTTATGCAATTGGAGTCCCAGAGCCACTTTCTGTATTTGTTGACTCATACAAAACAGGAAAGATTCCAGACAAAGACATTTTGGTTTTGATTAAGGAGAGTTTTGACTTCAGGCCAGGAATGATTTCTAACAATCTTGACCTCAAAAGAGGTGGCAACTTCAGGTACCAAAAGACTGCCGCTTACGGTCATTTTGGACGCGATGATCCTGATTTCACTTGGGAGACTGTTAAGATACTCAAGCCCAAAGCTTGAGTTAACAAGACACCATGGTATTGATACAGGTGGTTATCATCGTAGCCATCTTTCAGATTTTTGGGTAAAAAGAAAATAAAGGAGCTTCAATGCAAACATCTCTTAATGAAGATATGTTTCAGGGATTGGATGAGAAAACGAAATAGAGATGAAGATTATGATATGTCTCTTAGTAGGACTCGTTAGCACAATGGGAGCATGCAACATTAGCTACCTCGTTCATTTTTTGTTTTACCACTTCGTTTAAATTTTGTTACTGTTATGGGTTGTATTTTCCTGTCTTTCTATTGATTGTGTTGCAATCAGTCTTGTGCAATTGGTGTAAACTTAGAATGTTGTTGGAATTGAGTTTTTTTTTCATTGGAATCATATTATGAAATTGTTTACTAGTTTTACGACGGCAATAGTTTCTAATGGATTCATTCAATAATAAAGCTTTAACCTGAAATACATTGAATTGTTGATAATAAGCAAACGACAATGTTACATCAATTGAGAATTGAAAACATAACGTTTACATAACATTTCCTTAGGAGTGCAACCACAGTCGATCATGCAGCCTCTCTTCTCCGGTACCATACATCTCATCTACCTTTTCACCGTCTCGAAAAAACTGAAAGGTCGGAGTGTATCGAATGTGCTGAGTTGTTTCCGGACATTCATCAATATCTGCATATACAAAGGAAAGCTTTGGGAATTTGTTGCTCAGACTACAGAATGCAGGGAGAATTTGGCTGCAAACACGACACCTGAAAAATACAAGAAAAAAACATCATTTGACACTGTCAACAATTTGTCTTCAAAATTTATTAAAATTAACACGTTACAACCAAATAATTGACAAGTTTCAACTATCTTCGATGCAGGAAATGGAAGACAACAATGCGATGCTAATTTAACTGGGACGAATAACTACATATTATCCTATGTCAGCTTAATTGAGTTTCTGAACCAATATATTAATGTTATATATGATGTTCAATTCAATTCGTCCAAATCCAAATAAACTGAATTTCAAAAACATCATGTATCAAAATTTCATCCAGAAACTATACGGTTCAGTTCAGAAATTTCAGAGGAGTCACATATTCTCTAAGAGTTAACATCGAACACCTGGTGTTCAAAGTAGTTCAATAATTTGTAGACACATGAGAGAGAGGAGTAACATACCATGAAGCGCCATAATTGATAACAGCCTGCAAACAATTTGGTAACAGAGGAATCAAAAACAAATCATCTACAAGAAAATCGCATACAGGTTTTTGTTATTGTGAAGAGTGAAGCAAAAAGTTAGGAAATAAAAGAAAAGACGTAGTTGGAAAATTAAAGAGAATGTGTTGCTTACGGGAGTTTTGGAGGATTTGATGTGTGTGAGGATTTGAGTGAAGTCGTTATCTGTGGAAGCGCTTTTCAAATTAGAATGATGGTTGATGGGTAAAATTAAGCCAGTTCCTTCCAACCCTTTCTTTGAATTATTATTATCTTCTCCGTTGCCACTCATATCGATTCCCATTCTTCCTTCCATCTTTTTTCTTCTTTACTTAACCTCAAATCTATTTAACTACCACTAATACTCTACCAGTCTATTTCATTTACTTGCTCAACCTTCCCATTTTAATTATGTTTTTACTTCTACTATATTATTTTACCTTTAGTTCTTTTAAATATATAGAGAGAGAAGAGGATTTCTAATTAGATAAATTTTATGGTGATGGGGTGATTATTATAAATCAACATGTGACAATTAAATAATTTTTAATTATAATCATAATTGTATAGTAATATATATA
>NC_021162.2:71014797-71019455 GCF_000331145.2 Cicer arietinum
ATATAGATATATATATATATATATATATATATATATATATATATATATATATATTATATTAATTATAGTAATTTTAGTTTCTGTAAAATAATAATAAATTAAGGCTATAATTAAATATTTTAAATTTATTATATTTTTATTTAAAGAGAGATAAACACAAAATACTATTATTTTAAAATAATATTTTTTTTATATGTTTAGCTCTCTTCGTTTTGAAGTAAAATAAATCACCTTTAGATCGATTATATTATTTTATGTTCTGACTAACAGTTACACAATACAATTTTGAAATAAAAAGTTGCTTCTAAAACCTACATTCAAATTGACAACAGATTTTGTTCACAAAAGTAGGCATGGTAACGGGGCGGGTCGGGGGTGGATTTTGTCTCCTCCACCTCCGCACCCGATTAATCGAAAAAAATTCGCATCTGCACCCGTTTCAAAGCGAGTGTAAAATTTAGATTTCATCCCCGCCCACAACGGGTTTTAGATTTCTCCGCCCCACACTTGAACTCAATTATATATATAAAATTATAAACTTAAAAATCATATCTATTATAATTAATATAATAATATAATTATTATCAGATAATAATAAAATAAAAAATTATTTTTTATAGATATAAGATTATAGTTTTTAATATTTAAAAAAATATTTAATATGTATATGTATAGAAAATTCAAAAATTACTATGATATTACTTGCAGGGTGGGTTTGGGTGCGAGGTGGATATCATTACCCGCACCAGTTCCCGCATCTGAAATTTAATTTCGAAAAAAATCCGCACTCGCATCCAATCAAAGCAAATTTTTTCCGCCCAAATCAAACGAATTTGGATAATCAAAGCGGGTTTTCTCCGCTCAAATTAAACGAATTTAGATGGGTATCCACAGGTGCGAATTGTTGTCATCCCTACACAAAATCTCTTTTCATACTTCCCTGTTACCCACATCTTTTATTGATTTATTTTCTATTTGTTTATCTTCACATCTTGGTAGTTAGATCTTGGGCTGGTATAACTAAACTTATTTTTTTCTCTCTAAATTGGTAAGTAAAAAATTACACTGTCTCATTGGTTAAATGACCTACGTTATATTATGTAATTAAAACAGGTACCATTCAGAACTATGTTGCCATAACCATAATCAACATGTAGTATGATGTAATCTTTTTATTTATTTTTTTACATATTAGAAGTAAAGAGTTTAGGGGTAAAAACAAAAAGTATATTTCTTATTATTTAATTTAATTGGATTGTAATTAAAAAAAATAGCTTAGTGGCACATTCATTAAATGGCTTACTTCTGGTTCTCGCCAACTAGAGAGCTAGTATATTTCCAATCAGAATCAAAATGAAGTAAAAATAGTAGCTAAACCTGATGGTTAAAATAGTGGTTTTTCAATGAAAAATCATGTAAACTGGTTATGTAAATTGAGATCATAATCATCATTCAATAATAATCAATTGGTTGTCCAAACTCCCTTGGAGGAGATAAAAGTGCAGTGTATATTGAAGCTTCAGCCGCGTGTTTGTACCATTGTTCGTCCTTTAATAAAAATAGTAGCACCCTTGATTTTCTTCCTTGTTGGTTTTTATCCCAATGTATCTTATATTTGTAGATAATGTGAGAATGATATCAATCATACTACTTCATCTCGATGAACGCTTCAGATTTAAACTTCTTCTGTAATGCTTTTATAGCTGATTCGATGCGTGCTTGGTCCTGTAACAACACGAGAACGACTTAGTAGCGAAACTTACATTACTTATTTTTTTCAAAACAAAGACTAGAATGTGGAAGTTTTGTTGTACCTTTCCTTTGAAACTTATTATTAGAGATCCATATCTGGCTTTGCGGTAACACCCTTGACGTTGCAAAGAAAAGATTTAAATAAAACAAGGATGCATAATGAGTTATATATTGGTAAAACTATTACAACAATTCATAAACTTCATACCAATACATATGTCTGGAAATTCAAGACAAAGCTTTGATAGAGGTTGAGCAACTTCAACCTGCAGTTAAGATATCGCAATTGAAGTCAGACGAGTCCATAAGGAATAAAACTTAAAGAAAAACAATGTACACATAACTATAGATGTTGCATATTCTAGTTAGAATAAATTGCATACTACTGCTACCACTAGATATTTTCATGCAAAAAGAAATATTGACAAATGTACATATGATTCGAACTTCCGAAATTTTTTAAAGCTAACAGAACGTTCATTACAAGCGAAAAATAGGCAAAGGCAGGCATTGTTTCCAATGTATATTAAAACAAACATAATATGAAACTATTTTCACACTTATCGCATTGTGGATTTTGTATCAACAACCATAGGCCAAACACCTACTATATTTGTCATGTTTCTGTAATTGCCTGCAACGCCATGTTTATAGAGAGGATTTTGGAGGCTGCCATATTTGGCCATCAGCCACCAATAACACTTTCTTCAAACCAAAGATAATGAAGTCATGCAAGATGTATCATAATATATGAAAGTTAACGCGTACATCTGATAAATTAGTTGTCATGTGCTTTGATATGTATGGATCAAGCAATGTTAGTAGGTCATTAGACTTTGTTAATTCAATCAAACAATCCCACTGCTTTTCCAGCTCCGAAACATTCGTTGCACTGAGAATTATTACATTCTGGCACTTGATCTGTAAGAAAAAGACATTATCTCAAACTGTCAAACAGCTAGTATATTGCTTCACATTTCGTTATATACAAAATAGGAGTTGGTCAAAAATAATAAAAAAAAAAAAAGAAAAAACATTTATCAGCTTTCAATTCAATGTAAAATTGAACTTCTGGTGAATGACAAAAAAAAAAAGGAAACAGTTTTCAATAATGAACTTCCAAAGACATACCAAGGGTAAAGTCAACTTGCCATGATGCAGTAATTCAGTTATGCCCTCAGGCAATTGAGCCATCTGAAAGGTGAAAGACATGATGGATCAATATAAACAAAGTTCTTACAACTGTCATCGCATGGTATATTGTGTAATGCAAGCTAAATTTGAGAAGAAACATTGCAACTTTTACAGCTTCCCCAACAGAACAACAACAAAAAGAATGTAGTGTTTCAGAAAATTTCAGGTCAGTTTAAACAACCATGGGGGACTGTGATGTGTGCATGATTGTGAAAACCACAGGAGCTTGTAAAATGTAAGGGGTTTAAGCCAATAGAAAGAACTCCTGGGAGGGACAGCCTCAATAGCCCAAGTCTCAAACCCAAAGAGCGCAAAAGATACATAATTAGAGCCACCAAAACAAATAAAAATATAAAACCTTGTTTTCTAAAGCAAATTACCTCATTCCTATCACCAGTACACTGATCACCAATAATATGTCGTAGATATTCTTCAAATTCTTCATCAGGAGCCTACAACAAAAACAAATCAGCCACAGATACGGAGTTCCAATGGTAAATCAAGAGCAGTTGATGTTAAACGGTAAGCCGGCATGCCAATATAAAGCCTTAGCCAGTCAAGTCAGCAGAAGGCTTCAGTAAAGTCAAATTTTATTATCCAAGAGTGCCACACTAACTTAAGAACCAAGAGGAGTGTGCGGGTAGATACAGCACATTTAGAGAATGATTAAAATAGCCTCAAATTGTAAAAAAATTACAGTTGAAGGAAGTAACGCACCAAACGAACATCAAAAGCTTTTGCAATGCCTGCTAAGGTAACATCTGAATGCAGTGGACCTACACCTCCATAAATAAATACCTACAAGAAGTCGGACAGATGAATAACCTGAGTCCTGAATCATCATTTCATCTTCAAGAAATGTCAAATAACTTTCTAACCATTTGAATATTACCATATCGGTCCTAGATTTCTGTCGCTCAACTTCTTCTGCCACGGAATCTATCTGTACAAAACACATGTGCCATAAACAATAAAAGTCTCGTATTAGGTGAATAATACCTATATTGGAATGAACCCTTCACTTCTGCAAAGCAGAACCATTCATATACAGAAGTATGACTTCTACAAAAATGAACTCACATTATTGTGTACTACGGAATATTGCAACACAGACCAACCGATGGATTGCAGCTTCGTACATAAATATGGTCCCACCTGATCCTCAACAATGCCAAACCTGAGCTATGGAGCAGGGTAAAGAAAAAGAGAACATCAAAAGAACAGCTGAAGAACAATAAAATATTATTCAGTTTACTTCACAGCAGGACATGATGAGATTACAGGTTTACGGTTTCATTTAGTTTTTTCTTTCCTTGAATGATTATTGAAACTAGTTCTCAATATGTATAATTTACATTTAAGAAAAAGGATGCGATTAGTTCATGGGTCAAAAACTATGACATGATATAGTAGGAAGCTCAGCAACAAATCATCCGACATAAAATACAAAAATTTAACAACAGGTTAACCAATGCATAATGATCATCCGGATTTCGAAAAGCGGGTATATGGTCCAATTAAATTGTAAAATCTACAAATGGAAATTTATAAAGCAGCACGTACTAGTTCATAATAGAAAATATAGTTTCCAATAGATTCAACATAATCCAATTTTCCATGTGATATTATGGTACTTACAGAATCTCATCTCCCACAGCAATGATTGATGCTGTTAGTGTGCTGTTTTTATGCAAATCCATGCCATTGCTATC
>NC_021162.2:71019514-71149585 GCF_000331145.2 Cicer arietinum
AGCAGGAAGTTGTCCACCGGCCGAAGAAGATTTCCTTTTAACTCTCCCCGCCCTCTCTAATCTTCCATCAGAAAGTAAATATGCCGGTTTGAATTTATTGGACGAATTACTAACGGATAGTAAGGAGTTTGGAACCGTGTCATATATGCTTCCAATTGATGTATAACTGCATAGATCATAAAGTGATAATTGCAAGCTGAAATTCCTTTAATATACACAAACAACTGGAACGTAAGCTCAACAATGATGGTCCAATTAGTAAATGCTAAAAAGACAATAGTGGTTAGGTTATTAAGTGAAGTGTTGTTATTTTATTCAAATAAGATGACAAAGCAAATTTATGAGACCTTCAACCAATTGTTCTCACATAATCCTCTATTTGGGGGGAAAGTTAAGTAAAAAGGACAAATATTGCAAGTAGATTATTAAAATCCCAAGGTAAGATCAAGCATAGCTATTGAGTATTACCCTTGATCATAGAGACTGCAATAGTTCACCTTGCAAGTTAAAAGGAAGGCCCAAACGTCTCTGCAAAGAAATATAAGCAAGTAAATATGATAACTAAATGAAGCAATTAACATTATCACATTCACAGTCCAAAAGGGTCAGTATAAATAATCATGGAAAAGAGCAATATATTTTCCAATCAATAGTTTTATCAAATTGGATCTAAAATTGAGGAAGGAAACCTAATAAATTTCATGATTTAGTTAGCTACTAAGATGAGAGATCACTCAATGCGGATTTTGCAGGAACAATGCATTAGAAGGGGTTAACTACACAGATCAAACAATGCCATAACCATTGTGCTAAATAAACATATGTTCATTTAGAGTAAGGTATATTTCTAACAACCAGCTACCATAAGCTTTCACCTGAGGCTTTCTAGTTTTCATTAGCTATTCATGTACAAAGTTAACCAAATATGAAAGTCTATATAATGCCAAAACATTATAAATCTATTCAAACTTGTACCAAGGACAAGATTTATTTGTTTGTTCATCCAATAACTAATGTGGTCAAGATAAATTGTATTTTTTTTTCCAGATCTTTATTTGTTTGCTCATCTAGATAAGATTTAAAAAAAAACAGTAAAAAGAAACAACATATTAATATTAATCAGGAGCAAACCTGTATGACCAATCTAAAATGGGATTGACTCTCATGAAAGGTGGCCACCCAGGTGAACTGGGGGAGAATTGTTCTTGGCCAACCTGAAAGGAGGTAGCAAACATGTGTAAATAGATATGGCAATGTTGGTATAAAGCATAACAGAAAACAATCTAATGCCTAGGCTTATAGATTGACATTTTTCTATGAAGATATCTTCAGGATTCGTCCAGCAAGTCAAACATTATGCATTCCTTTTTAACAGAATAAAGGAGACGTCCAAACAATGTATACTACTACACTGTAAAATTACTTATTTGAAACCTTCACTTTTGCATGCTTCTACGGATCCTCAAGCACTTTCAAATAAAATTTTGCTTTCAATAACTATTCATAAAACTGTTGTAAAAAAATGAATAAACAAGAAAATATGCACTTGAATACAAAATAGGTATCTCAAGGTGAAGAACTAAGGATACCGCAGTAGGGTCTCCGATTCGAACACCAAGGAAAATAGCTCGAATTGGCTTTTCTTTCAGCAAAGTCTCCAAGCCAGACTTGAAATCTAAGCTGATGGTGTCAATTTGCAAACCATAGCTGCTCAAACAAAAATCATTAGTTGCTCCATCCTTTAGAGGAGAACATCCCTTAACTTTCAAAAGAGAAAATTTGACATATCACTTTTCTATGTTAGAAGAAAGGAAGAAAAATATTCACTCACGTGGCAGCGATATCATAGGTAAATGAGTTGATTTCCGGGAAAGCACAAGGACTTTCAAAATATATTGTTCGAATTGGGAAATTTTTTACATCCCCATTTGCACTATTTTGCCCTGCTTTATGCAAGAAATAGCCAGCCCTGAGTAGGTGCAACAAAACCTACATGCCATAGCTCGATATCATCATTATTGGGCTCAAATATTCTGTTGAATGAAAAATGATTACACACATTGAAACTCACCGTCGAATCCTTTCCACCATTGAAACTGAAAGCAACCTCCTCAATACTGTAAGAAGAAATACATTATTAATAAATGCATACATTGGTAACCAAGTAGTTGGCTTCAAGTAGTTAACGAGCTTCGCTTAAGGGAGAATCATTCGGGAGAACCCGAGTTCAAACCCTGACTACAACAATCAATAGTCAAACTATTCCCTTAGAACCCAGATGATTAAGAACAAAAAAATGCATACTTGGTATACTCACATTAACAAGGACAATCAGGTTTAAGAAGATAGTCATAAAAGATCACAAATTAAAATGAAAAATCATTTTTTTTCATTTAAATGTTAATCCAAGGACAACTTATCAACAATCAAGTTTATATCCTTATTCTGCTTCCATCAATGCGAAAACTGTTGCTATGAAGTTGTAAGATTTGTTCAGTTGTTCAGACAAGAACCCTGATAAAGATAACGATTGACAAAACTTGTACCCTCCTATCTACGAATCTACGCAAACTAACACAAATACATCAACGCTATTTCCTGTTTTCAGATTACACATTTACACCAGTAACTCAGATCAAGTGGAACTTCATGTTCATTACATTATTGTTTTAACAGAAATTTCTGTTTACTATTCTTCCAGTCAACAGACTGAATTTTTTTTTAACAAAAACCTGTCTCAGCAAAATTATAATCAGAATCTCATCAAATGAATCATATATAAACCAAACATCAAATCCACATTGAGCACTAATTCATGTTTTCCAGTTGAAAAACAACAAACAACAGCACATAACATTCTTTTCCATATCCAATTAAAAAGGGGCAAATGAATCTAACTTCACACACATAAAATTCAAATTCAGTTCAAAGAAAGGTTTAAGAAAAAAATACCAAAAAACTACAAGCCACAAGAAGACTTACGAATACAAAGCCAAAGCTCTCTGAATAACATAAGTAGCATTGTTATACTTAGTCTGAAGTCTTCGATCCTCACACCCTCTAATCGCTTCATCGATCTCCATGTTGACCAACGAACACAAAATCTGAGCAAAAAAACAATTAGAACAAATTGGGTATCTAAAGATTGAAAATTTAATGCTGTTTTCCACAAAAAGCAAACCTGGGTCTTCGTCAAAAAGAAAACTTTTTGAGAAAGTTGAATTCTGTGGAGTGTATTTTGTATGAGTTAGGAATGGGTGCTTGTGGTGAAATGAGTGAACGATTGTGACCCTTTTGGTTGTGTGTGTGCGGAAGAACAAATCAATAGGATTGGAAGATAGATATTTGGTTGGAAGAAGAATTGAAGATGAAAATTTTGTTTTGTTATGTTAGTGAGATAAGAACAAACACTCAACAACAATGGACCTAATTAATAAGGACATGAAGAAATGGATGCTCCAATCATAATTTGTTATTAACAGTTGAAAATATGATTTATTTGATTAAAAAATTAAATCAGATATAATAGTTTTTTAGTTATTCTTTTTGCTCATATTTCACTTAAGTATTGTATAAGATTCAGATCTAGAAAATCGCAATCATTGACAAATTGAGTAATTATTCAATTTACTTGTTTTTTTTTAAGAATATCAAATTGAGTAAATAATTAAATATGAAAGAAAAATATATATGTCAAAATATCAAATTGAGTAAATAACTAAATATGAAAGAAAAAAAATACATATGTCAAAGTCATTAATTTAATCTATAATTATCAATTGATTAAAAATTAATATATAAATTTAAAAAAAAGATTGTAATAAAAAAATTAAATCACGTTACATTAAAACGATGAATAAAATAATATTTATATTGAGATGATAAAATCATTGATAAAATATCAGTAACAAAAATATTTGTAAAAATTATTTATTTAAATAAAAGATAATTTATACAAGAGATTATGAATTCAAAAGATATCTTTAAGTCAACAATTTTTTATAAAATGAAAAAGAAGGAGGCACGTAAGCTTCTCTTATGCTTTACTTAATTTACCTTCAAAACATCAAATTTGCTTTTTTCAGATTTGCAAAATTTTAATTGAATTTGTCCATATGTTTAAGATTTCAGATGCTGGTATATATTAGTTTTAAATTCATCTTTAAATCAAATCATAAACACTTTAATTTATAATAAAGAGGTTGATAGTATTATTAACTTTTGTATAATTTTAATCAATGTTTATTAGAGTTGTCAAAATTAGCTCAAGTTATTAAATTGGTCAACATTTTAGTCTAAGTATGAAAAAGAAAAAAAAAAAAAACAACTCAACACAATTGAGTATTATCAATCTTTGTATACTCATTAGAATTATCAAAATGAACTTGAGACTGCGAATGAACTCACATTTTAATCTAAACGATTGTTAAAAAATATAACTAAAAAACAATTGAGTCTTTTTTTAGTAGAGTCCACTTATATTAATTTATAAATAGAGCTGGGTCAAATTAACTTACTAAACTTTAGACCGATGCTTTAAAAAATAAATGTCAATGACCCTTTTGTTTTTTTGCAATGAGTGTGTAACGTAATAATTCAGGTGAATAAAGTAAACAAAATATTAGTGGGCCTTGCACACTAATTAACTCATCTTACAAAAAATTAATAGAATTGGTCACTAAACTTAATTCATTGTATCTCTCACACTATGTTGTGTTTGTGGTTGTTAAGTGGGATTTCGGTCTAGTTCTTGGTAGTTACTGTGTGGTGACAAAAGTTACTTCACAAATTTTAAGTATTCATCTATAATTTATATTTAGATTGATCTAATTTTATTTTGTTTTCCTAAAAAAAACAAAAGGGTAGAATTGCTCCATTAGCCCACAAAATCCACATGGTCTTGGTCGAGTTTGATTATTTGTAGCTTAATTGTAATTGAGTCGATTCTACTATAGCTCTTTTATGTGTTATGACACTTTAGACTAAATTGGTCTATTTGACAGCTCTATAACAAATACTGACGATAACAAATATAAATACTAACTCTAACCAATCTTAATTAAAATGTCGTCAATTTTATAATCATTTTAAACTATTAAAAATGTAGTTAATAAAAAAAAGATATAATAATGTGAGAGGGAGTAAAGTGATGCAGCCTTACAATTTTAAATTTCAAATGTTTGAATCAAAATTTTACATATATAGATCAATGGATATTGTTTAAAAATTTCAATAGAGGGTTATAAGGATATTGTTTAAAGATTTTAAATAACATTATAATTGGTTAAAACTTAAAATATAAAAATATATTCAAATACATTAAATATATAACTTCCTATAATAACTTACTTTATTAGATATGTGAAAAACATATTAAATTAAAAGCTTTTGTCAAAAAATATATATTATAAAGAGAGTTTATTAGATAACTTTAAACTCAGTTATTGATGAGCCTATTTGTTACATTTTTTAAAAACAACTAATTACTTTTTTAAAAAAAATAAATCAACTTTAAGAGTTTTTATTTGACCAAAATCAAAAACGGAAAATATTTATCTAAAAATGATTTCCAGTAAAAAGTTATTTTGAATAATTTATTATAAAAATTATTTTGTTATAATTGTTTAAAAAAATAATATTTATTACAATAAATAAACATAAAATAACTTTTACTTTTTAAAAAGTCTTAAATTACATAATATTTAAATATCTTAAATTAAGATTCTTTCAGTTTCTTTTTCGTTTAAGGTAGACACACATTAATTTTTACCAAATAAAAATACCTTTCTTGTTTGCCTTGTAAGGAGGATTTTATTATCTCATTTAAAAAAAAAAACCCTATTTTTTAATTATATATACCAAACTATATTCTTTTTTTGCACTTAGGCGAGACCTTCCAAACAAATAATTTTGATTTGTATTTTTATAAATAAAATATTGGAGTAAAGGCCGAATCTCACATCTTGAGGATGTCACTAAGATAACAAAAAAAAAATTAAAAAGATAAACTAAATATTATCAATAATAGAAATAAATTCATAAAAAAATTTAAAAATATATTAAAGTAATCCCTCTAAGCTATGGGAAATCACCCGACACATGCAGAGATGTTTCATAAAGGTCAGCTCAGTGGTAGTAATACGACATAGCAAGACGCGTCTTACTTTTCCTGTTGTTTGTAAGCAACATATCGTGCTGAAGAAGCCAAAATGAAAAGGCTTAGTAAGTCCACACTGAACCAAATTTGCCAAAAATACACCAACATAACCAGAGTCATCATTGACCCCATATATAGTGTTTCTCCACTGACCCAGATATGTATACAAACTAATTGCATATTTGGATTCTCTTATTTTGGTAAAATAATTTTTTCATTTGAAATAAACCTTTTAAACAAAAATAGATTTATGTTCCTAAAATTAGTTGTTATTATATCAACCTTAATTCTACCGCCCTTGTTCTATAGGATATATTTGGTCGATCCAAACCAACAATGGATCAGACAATTGTAGAGTACCCATGCAAATATGGAAATTACGAGGAATTCACTAAGCTGAATCCAATGACTCTGCAACTACTATGAAGGATTCATTTACTTGTCACCTACTTGAGTCAATCGTATACATTTCACATAAAGGCCATGTATACCAATTAAATTATATTACAATACCATGAAGGACAACAATTGAAGAACAATTGAAGTATGACTGTGAGCCATGGATGTATTGCACACGCAGTACTATCCTTCAAAATCCCATGGCTACTATATTTACATGACTGGTGCACTTTTCGATTAGCAGTTTCTCCAATTTGAATATAACTATCAGAAAAATTTGTCTCAAAATTCATTAAAACATTGGGTGAGATTGACCACTTTGTAATCGTGGAGAATGTATTCAAGTTCAAAAATGTAAAAACTAACTACAAGGATGAATGTTTAGCCAGTCACAAACGACTAAAAAAATCTGCAGTGTGGCAGGCCGAAACTGCTATTAAGCTTATTTGTGCATTAAACAGAACCAATAACAATATAATTCAATGACTTCAATCAATCTCATGTTAAAAGGTTTGTCTCACTCTCGCCAATGTGCTTGTGATTGCTTCTGTGCACATAAAATTGTGCAAGATTCTTACTGAAATTTGCAGCTGAATTACCTGTTACCTATTTCATAGAGACCTTCCTCATGCCAATTTTTTAGTAAATAGCTTACGATCGTCTGCATAACCCAAAAACACCAACATACTTCTATCATATTAATGCATTCCAAAATTTGAAAATGAAGGACTGTGTCTTAAAGAACTTACAGCTAATGGTATAGGCGGACGAAAAGGTTCTTTGGAGAAAAGTATATCGTCAGAACTTTCTGTCAGGCTGAAAGAGATGTCCAAGTTACTTTTGGCAAACATGAAATAGATATTCAAGGTTACATAAAACATGACTTGGCACGCGGCACCAACAATGAGCGAGTGGCAACATGTACAAGTTTATTGAAGTAAAGGTTTCCACTTAATATTGGCAAGCCAAACAATTAAAAGCATGATATATGTAACATATGTACAGTGCTTAAGAGACACAGTAAAGAGACAAATTTGATAATCTAAAGCATGGAATGAATCCACAAAGAGGTCAATAAATTCGTTCGTAGTAATCTTGCTTGTTCTATTTAGTTGGCGCCTATATTTCTGTTAGTTACATAGACAACTTACATGATACCCTTGTTCTTCCAAGTTTGGCTAAATATGGAAATTTGAAGTCTATCAAATCCGAAAGAAATGCATGAATGAAGAATTATCTTTTACTACAATTGACCAAACATCAAATCCGAAAGAAATGCATGAATGAAGAATTATCTTTTACTACAATTGACCAAACGCCACTTTTATTTTTCAGACATATTATGAAAATGGATGAAAATCAGAAATATGTATGTACCATATAGTTGAATCTTTCGGTGGTCTCTGTAATTTTGTAGACTGATCACCAACCCATTCTTTCCTTATTTGATTCCACGCTATTTCACCTGCATGAGAACAAGAATATACTTGAGAGTATTCTAAGAAGAGGCTTATAATTGGACTGCATTTGACACTGGAGAAATCAATCGCTAAGAAGAGTCTCACATGAGTCAACATTAAAATACAACAACTTTTTTTAGATATATTTTATATTTTCTAAATGGTTTCAGAGATCTGGAAAGGATTAATGCCAGATAGTTCTATAATCTGGGCTACATCTAGCTCGGTAAGCAAAATAGATACATGTATATATTTGTTAGTGTGCAATTGTGTATCATATGGAATATAGAGTAAAAGACTAATACAATCATATGCCAAACTATGTACTACAATTTTAACACATTCATTTTTTCCTACTAGGAAGCCACAGACATACAGTATATGCAAGTTGCCTCATGCCTTACCTAGGAAACACAAAAGAAAAAAAACAAAGGACTAAAAACATCATGCTGGGAAGTTTAAAACATTCTAAGGGAGAACAAAAAACAAGAACAATACTTGAGACCTGTCAAACCTATTAATTTGAAGTTAAACACAAACACATCAGCCTTTTCGCAGATCTGTCTAAGATCTATGTGCTTGCAAGATACCCAAAAAAACTCAAAGCATGAAAGAGATTTTTTGCTAATGCAAGCTAATTCTGATTTTGCTAAAGTAGAATTGTTGATAATAAAACTAAGTCAGAAAAGGACATACCATGGTTTACAAAGGCTTCTTTCCCAGTCAAATTATTTTTGCTGACATCATGTGACCCTCCTGAAGAGTCACTCTGATGGGCACTTGAACTACAACCGATTAATTCCATCTTCTATGTAGAGCCTTATAACATTTCCTTCTAAACTGTTAACTGTATAGAAATTATATGGAAAGAAGACTCTGTTAGAGGGAAAGCTTGTCATTCATGATATATGAATATGAAATCATTTCTAAGCCACCACATAAAAATTCAAGTATTTAGGAGATTTGGTACACATGCAAAAGATCATCTAGTTAAGCAATTGAAAATAATGCATTTTCATACTCTAAATTCCACATTCAAAACGAACAAATTGCAAATACAAAGTCTATTTCTTAATACCAAACTTTTCAGCAACTAATAATTCCAAAAAGAACAAAAATCTATTACGAAAGAATTTGACTTTTCTAAAGTAAGCAATTCCCTTTTAGTGGATAAAGTAAACAATCTCAACCACTGATAAGTAAATCAATAGTTGATGTAATATGTATAACAAATTATGAACGTTTTGCAATATAAATGACAGATTTTTTTTATTACAAACTATCTGTTACTTACATTTGGAACATTGTATCAGACAACTAACTGCGTAATTCTAGTAAACTAACCAACGGCAGAGGGTTCAGGGAAGCATCCCTTCCCTCATGGGGAGCAAAATAATCATACTGAAGAAGATATTTAATTGTGACAATACATACATTGTTGTTGAACCACTAATCACAAGCACAATACAACACCTCAAACGAAACATACAACAACATGAATAAATAAATAAATAAATAAATAAATAAACCCGTTCCCTTTTCTTTGACTTGTGTACTACAAAGTCAATGGCACCAACAAACATATGATATTACAGAAAACCTAGGAATCAAAATCAAACCAATGCAAGAAACTGTTACTCCAAGAAATCAATCACCTATGATTCCTTGATCACAAGAACGTGTTACTGCAATCGAATCGAATTCAAATTTCTTTTCAATGCAACCACCACCGTCATTTCAATAAAACAGTAACAGCAGCAAGTAATATCTATTATCTATCTATTATAATAAATAAAAACAAAAAATCAATAATAATGAAACAGCAATGATTTCATTGATAAAACAATCGGTTAATTAAGAAAAGAATTGAATATTTAGAGTGCGCATGAATATGATATGATGAAGAGATGCGTCGTGTGAATTGAAAACTTTAAGTCGAAAGGGAAAAACGAAACCTTTTTGCGAAATGCGCAGTGAACTGAACTGAACTGCGAGGAGTCAGAAAAGCGTCTCGTTTGGTATGCTTACGAAGAAAAACAGATGTCAATTTTTATATTTCAATCATTGAGATTTAATAATATAATTCGTATTCTTATTATTTTATTTATTTATTTATTTTTCTCAGAGGTAACCGATACATGGGGCATTTGATTGTCTTTTAAGTTGCGTGAAAATTTTGAATTTATTATTTAATTTTTTTTATCAAGTTAATTTTTTTAAGTTGGTAAAAGTTACAATATTGAATTATTTTATTATATAATTTTATTTCAATCATTTTTAGTTAGAGATTTTTAAAATTGTCCTATGAGTTGTGTTATCTATTATATAAAAAATATCATAATAAATTTTCATGTAATTTTATGACATAAATTTAGAGAATTTTACTTTTCATTTTAAAAATTCTAAAATCAATCTCAATGGAATTCTCTTTTTAATAATTTTTGTTCTTATGATTATTGCAATCAAAACCTCTTAGAATTACATAAATTTATAAAAAAATTAAGAATTTTAAAATTCAATTTTATCAATTTAAAATTAAGATAAGTCGAATAAATATTTATAAATATAAATAACAAACTTGATATTAAAAAAAATTAATAATTTATTATTTTCGTGTAACTTAAAAATTATATAAGATATATTTCCTATATTCATTAATGTGAAAGAAAAACACGCTATATTTCCTATATTCATTAATGTGAAAGAAAAACACACTTGAAAAGGACATAAAGTATTCTTCATGCCCCAATTAAGTCACTTTTTTTTACTTTTTTATTTTATTTAAGTCATTTATTTTAGTCATTAAAGTTGCACTTGAATACCATATTCATGTAACCAATCGTCATTCGTATTAAAATCATTTATCATAACCAATTTTTATAATCAATTATAATTTCTTTTCTATCAAGATTCTTTCTAATCAATTCACATCCAATTTCTTTTTTTAAATTGAGATCCTCTTTATCAAAAATCGGTTGGGAAAAATTCTAATTTGTTTTCTTTTAGAAACTAGCAAATTACAGGTGCATTCACATGGATTCGCTTTATTGTATGTAAATTGAAAAGACTGAATTCATACAAATAATATGTTTTTATTTATAAAAATTTCTCACACTTTTATTTATTAGATATTCAAAAGACAAATTAATAGTTAAATATGAACTACACTTAGTAAATTCATAATGCATATACTTTGTGACTGTGAGTCGTTGTCTGCATTTTGGAATACCATAAAAAATTCAGTTCAGGATAATCGTTTCTTCAAGTTGGATATGTATGCTTGGTTGAATTGGAATTTTTCTACTAATAATATTGGTTGTGTTATTTGGTCTTGGTCTATCTATTTTGGTGCCATAGTTTAGAGGCTTTGGAATGATAGGAATTATTTTGTGTTTTCAAACTCCTGTTTATTTGTACAAAGATTTATGGATTAAAACCTAACACATGTTCATTTGATTGTTAAAGAGACTAATAAACCCCTTAGAATTTAGATACACAAGAATATTAGTATTGAGACTACTTAGAAAACACCACCAACTGATTATTATAAGGTGAATGTTGGTGGAGCCTTCCAACCTATTACCCGAAATTCCTCATTTGGTGGTCTCATTTGCGACGAGAAAGGTAATTATTGTACCGGTTACTATGACAACTTAGGTGCTGGAAATGTTATTTTTGCTGAAGTTTGAGCTATTTTTCAAGATATTAGAGTGACTCGAAATATGAGTTTAAAAATGTCATTTTTGAAAGTGACTCTAAACCTCCATTAACATGATCTAAAGTGTATTTTTTATATTATCATGTCTCCAACCTCATTTGATAGAGGTCCAATCTCTCTTCCATCTTTCTGATTGTAGAACTTTTTTCATCACATCTTCTGGGAAGCTAATCATAGTATGAATTTCCTAACAAAAGAAGACATGTGTGGCTCTTTGAACTTATGTTTCTTTATTGAGTTTTATGTTTTATTTGACATCATTTTGCATTCTGATTGTAAAGGGTTAAGTCCATCTTCTTCTTCTAGTTAATAAATTGGCGTTACTTTACATCAACAACAAAAAAATTAAATATAAACTCATCTATTAATTAATTGACTCATAAGAGTCGTCAATAACTATGAATTCATCTATTAAGTAATTGATATGTAAAAAGTTGTTTATTAGCTAATTGACTCATGAAGAGCCGTTTATAATTAGGAACTCACAATCAAATATGAATTCATTAATTGACCTGTGAAGAATAATTATCAACCTTTTTTTTTTGACAAATTAATTATCGATCTTTTCTTCAATTAAATTTAATAATCCCATGAAAAAAGACATACATAAATGATGATAGTGATCTATACAATTTAACTGCAGATGATTATTTAACGGTGACTTTTATGCCTGCCATTTATGTATTAATTAATAAATTAAAAAGAAACACAAAGTGATTAAACAATTTTCACTTTATGCTTGATTATACAAAAGAAACATAAAGAAATATACCAATGATAGAAGTATATAAAAATATACACCATGAGCACTATCCAGTATTTTCTCTTACGTGTTATAAAAATTAAATTAAGGTAAAAAGGTATTTGTGCAAGACATTATGTTTTTTTATTTATAAATAAATGTTAGTAGTCAGTAAGATTATATTTTATATATATTTATAGATATATAATAGATAGAAAATATATTATAAAATTTATATAATAGATACTAGAAATTTAAGAAACATGAGATAATAGAAAAAATAATAGAACATAATAAAGTATGAAAAAAATAAAAGAGATAAAGAGAAATGGAAAGAATAAACAAAATATAAAAATATAAAAATTTAAGAGGGAGAAGAAAATAGAAAGTGAAAAGTTTGTTTTTCTGATAGTGAAATATGTTTTTAACTATGAAAAACTTAGTTGTTATAAAATTATATTATAGATAAGTTATTTGTGTTGGACCAAAGTGAATAATTCACTTTTAAAAAATAAAATGAGTAATATCAACAATTGATAAACAAATTAAATATTAATATTATATGCACATGCATAATTAATCACAAATATTTATAATATTAATCATTGATTTTTTCATTTTATTAATATTTCACTTTAAATGAGCTAAACTTGTGTTAGTATATGGGAATATATATATAATAGAAATTTAATAAAGAGAAGAGAAATAAAAAAATAATAGAAAATAATAAAATATGGAAGAAAGAAAAAATAGAGATAAGTAAAATAGGCCGTAGAAAAAATAGTAAAATGATCATTAATATCACTTTGATTAATATAAATTTCATCTTTTAATTTAAAATTAGAAGAAAAAAATATTATAATTATTCCAAAATTGTGATGTTTAAAGATGGGTGGTTTAGTAATTTTGGTAGATGTTTGATTTTATAGATATATAATATAATAAAAGATAGTTGTTAAGGATCAATAGAAGTCTTTCTAGTGAGAATGCATGGTGAGAGTTAGGGTTTGAATGCAAAGGAAAAGGGACAACAAATAGGGTGATAAAAATATGAGAAAAAAACATACATACAACAAGTGTGTAACTCCATAAAATTGAATAACTTTTTCTTAATTATTATTTTTTGCAGAGATTAATTATTATTTTTCTTTATTGATTAAAGTGAAAAGTATGATGATGTCAAGGGACAAGAATGAGACTTCACATATTTTCTTATATATACTAGGACACATATAGACGTGAGTAAGTGTTCGATTCCAAATTCTAAGTCATAAATTTAGTAAATCATAGGTCATAAACACATAAAATAGTTATTCTGGTATCCTCAGTCTGTCCACATATATTTCATGCAATGCAAAGTCCATCTCTTAAAGTTGTTAGAAGAGGTTAACAACAGCCTACAGTGGCAAGAGTTTACACAGAAGCCATGACAAATGCATCGATACATAAAAATTAAAGGCAGAATCAATACCTACCAATATCAATTAAAAATGTAAAACTCAATTTTACAGGTATGAAATAACTTTTAGAGTATTTATTTTTTGAACTTTTTTAAAATAGATACTAGTATTTAATAAATTATAGTAACAATTAATAAAAGAAAAATATTATTTTTTTATGGAATACCAAATAAAAACTTTATAGTGACTATGAACAGAGGAATCTATCATCACTTCGACATTTATTCCTCACACTCCTATAATTTTTTTAAAATCCACTTTTGTCCTCTTTGATTTCACAATTTTTTTTTTAAATTTTAGATTTTCCAAACTGAATGCAAAACAAAATATATTTTTTTCTTGCATATTAAAACGAATAATTTATTTATTTTAGCTTAACGGTAGGGTGTGATGAATAAGCGCAGGATGTCTAGTAGATTTTTCTTATAAATATCATCAACTCATATTTTGTAACCCAATGGGCCGTAGCACAAACTATTGTTTTGTGCAAGAACAAAAAAACTATTGTTTTGTACTTTATAAGAAGAAGAAAAATAAAAAAAATTACTCCGTACATCTATTTTTATATTTATACTCTATAAATTTATGAAAATGCCAAAAAAAATTTTTTTTTTATCATTTTATTATTTTTAGAACCAGTAAAAAGATTTTTGGTAAAAATTTTCTGGCAATTTTCGAAAAACTATTTAGAAGAATTCTAGTACACTTAGTGTTTATGGATAATTTTTTACAAATTTTCTGGTACAAAATGTATTTATTGGAAAACTCAAAATATTTTTCCGATGCAAAATAAAAAGATATTTATTACTGAAAAAATTTCTTCAAGTTTTTCATGTTTCCAAAAAACTTCATACACAAGTTTTCCGGTGCACACTTTTTTTTTAATATACCATAATTAATACACCATAAATATTTTTAAATAATAATACACCATAAATATTTTTAAGTAATTAATACACCATAAAGACACAATTAAATAATTAATACATCATAAATAAATAATACACAATAATTAATACACTAAAAATACACCATAAATAATTAATACATTATTGATACATTATAATTAATATACCATAAATAATAATTAATAAGTACGTATCAACTCAACTTCACCCTCCTCCTACTCATGCTCCTGATCCTCCTTGTATCTCTTCGTGTTCAGGTCATCTTCTTCCATTAAAAATCGTCGCCTTCTACGCGAAACACAAACGCTTTTCGGAGCATCCATAGACGATCACATATTCTTGCTAAAACTTTGTCGTCTCTACATCTAGCCCTATCTACTGGAAAAAAAAATTTAGTTAAAATCAAATAAATTACATAAATACTAATATAATGAAAAATTAATTTAAAAAATATTTTTAAAAAATCAAACAACTACCGAAAAACTTGTGGATGAAGTTTTCCAGTAGCTTTCGGAAATGTTACGTTGAAGTTTGTCAGTAGTGTATTTTTTTTTGGAAAACTTGAAATAAGTTTCTCGATAATTTCGGAGAATTTCAAAAATGATTTTCGAAAGTGATGTTCTGTACCAGAAAACTTGAAAAAAGTTTTTCAGAGTTGAAGTTGTTTACCGAAAAACTTGAAAAAAAGATTCCAAAAAAAAGAATTTTTTGACATTCACTAGTGTGTTCTGAAATGAAAAAAATAGTCATTTTTACTATATATGATAGTATTTTGGTCTTTTTTTATTTATATTTTGGAGTATACTGATAAATGAGAGAGTATAGAGTAAAATTTTCAGAAAAATAAATAAATGTCCTAGTAACAGACAATGTTAAAAAAAAGACCTTCTAAACTACTACAAAGTATTTTATTTAGAAACTCTATTTCTGGAAATAATTTTTAATACTATCGATGAATTATGATTGTCAAATTATTAATTACATTTATTCTTAATTATAATTATTTTTAAATTTAATTTTAATTTTGATCGTGTTATTTTATGAATTCGTAAAATTAGTCTATCTATTTTAAAAACCACAATTATTCACTATGTGGAAAAAAATCAACACTTAAACTTCTCTCAAATAATTCATGGCTCCTAATACACCACAACCCCTCTAAAATAAATATCTAAAATAGATATCACAATATTCTAACATAAAAATTTAAGAAAAAATAAATAAAATCATATATAAATTTAAAGTATTTTTAACTAATGTAGTATATAATAAAGAACTAAAATTCATGGCCGATTATTGGGTTGTGCAAACAACCTAATATTTTATGAATTCGTAAAATTAGTCTATCTATTTTAAAAATCAGGATTATTCACTATGTGGAAAAAAATCAACACTTAAACTTCTCTCAAATAATTAATGGCTCCTAATACACCACAATTCCTCTAAAATAAATATCTAAAATACATATCACAATATTCTAACATAAAAATATAAAAAATAAAATAAAATCATATAGAAACTTAAAGTTTTTTTAACTAATGTAGTATATAATAAAGAATTAGAATTCATGGCCGATTATTGAGTTGTGCAAACAACCCAATAGCACAAACCCTCAATTGGTGATGACTCCAATTTTTTATATTTATAATATAATAAAATAAGAGTGATTTTTAATTACTATGAAATCACAACATTATAAGTTTTGTTAATAAATTTTTTTATTTACTTCTAGTCTCTATTATGATTATATAGGGATCAAAATATCATTCTTTTACAAAAAAATAACTTTTCAAAATAGGAACTAAAATAAAATTTTAAAATTTTATAGAAATTCAAATTTATTTTATCTCTTTTATTATTATTAAAAGTACATTTTTATTTATTATGAATCTAATTTTTAAGATTAGAACATGACTATTTAAAACGATTCTACTACTCTATATATATAGCTATGGTATCTCTTCCACTGCAATATTAAAAAATGTGAAATATCACATACATCATTTTAATCAATTTCAAAAAATGAGTCATAAGATGATTTGACATAATGATTTGTAAGAAAAATGTCAATAATAAAATATTTAATACACTCCTTCTATTGCTTTAATTTTATATTAAATATAGGTTTAATAACAGTTTTGGTTCCTCTTATTTTAGTTGAATCTTAAAAATACCCTCTCATTTTATTTTTTTTCAGTTTTGGTCCCCAAATAGAATTTTAGTCCAAAACTTGATGAAATTTCATTATTTTGCGTTTATTTATGTCACACCATGCATCAAACTCTTGTTATGCAACAATTATACATGTAATCTATTATTATAAATGGTGTGGGTGACTTTAAAATGTCAATTTATCAAGTTTTGGACCAAAATTCTATTTGGGGACCAAAACTGAGGAGAAATAAAATGAGGTGTCTACTTTTGTGATTCAGCTAAAATAGAGGGACCAAAACTATAAATTTACATTAGAAAAAAAAAACATTAAAAATTATATGTTAAAAAGTATGTTGCTGACTTTCTTAATAATAAAAAAAGTGATAGTTCAAAAAACATACTAAATTCACATCCAAACGTTAATCACTTAAAGCAAATCTTAAATTTTATTAAACTTGAACATCAACGCAGTTTGAATTCTCTATTTTTGTAACTGATTTTTTGTACTGTTTTGTTACTTAATTAACTATTCTCTTTAATGTAAAGAATTTATTTTAATTATCGATCTCCCTTAAATACACTAAAGTGATAACCAAAATAATCAAATAGTAAAGCAAAAAATCCATTTTGAAAATTCAAGTATATTTTACATAAATTAAAATCTTTGTTGTTAATAAATCCAGTGCAAAAGAAAAGTCCTGCCCCTATGTTAGCATGCATATACAGAATCAATGGAGACAAAATCAAAAGCATGAATTCATCTTAAAAAGATCAAAATAGAGAATGAAAGCTTCTGATAATTGGATGTAACAAATGTAATTTATTCCCTAACGTTGGAGGGTCTAATCAAGATGTGAGGTGATCCTAACGTCCATCTCTGATCGATATTATAGCATAAATAAAACTAATCAAATTTTTTGGATTATATGTCGGCCAAGGTGGACCCTACTTGGTGTGACCGACAAAATAGTGTGAATTTGTCTACACATATAATTTGGTCAAGAAAAGAAGCTCCTGCAAACTGTAAATTAATAGTAACTTATAAATGAAATTTCAGGATATGTTTATAAGTTTAACAAGTTTGTAAAATAATTATCACGTATTTATCTATAAAAAGAGTATCACACGTTTATAAAATGACGTATGTAGAAATGCAAACACACATGGGCTCTAGTTCATCCATCCCTCTCCCTCGTGCCTTTTGACAAATATTTATAGTTATGTGAAAACAAATAAGTAATTAAACTTAAAATTAAACTATTGGATATACTCTTCATAATTAATAATTTTTCTAAGCAACTCAACTTAACTGTTTTTCTCACTATTTTATGTGAAAATCATTTTTAAAATGATGAAATCTACGTAATTTCAATAAATAATGGAGAATATAATAAAAAGTTATGACGAATGTTGGTATTACACTATTTTTTATAAAGGATAACACACTTCTTTCTCATAAAGCTTATTATAAAATATGTGTTTCATTTGAGGACCGACATATGTTACTTGCAACTCTTTATTTATTTATTTATCTATTTAGTTTTTCTCTTCATTTGTACTCTTTTTTATTACGTATTGTGAATTTAACTCTTTTAAAATTACTAATTAATAAAAGTAAAAAATAAAGTATTTTTTAAATAAAATTATTATTTTTTAATAAAAATAGTATTTACTCATTTAAATAAATAAAAATTACAATTAAGAATACAATTTAAAATTACTAACAATAAAAAGAATTAAACCGTTAATAAATTTATAATATTATAATGTTTACAAGTGTAACAAATCTATAAATATAATAAAATCAAAGTGCATGAAATGTTCATACTTCTAGAGATTAAACATTGACGTCAAAGTTATTGGTTGAATTTGCAATTGGTCGAAGTTAATTTGTCAATCTAAAATCAAACGAATTATACAACAAATTAGGAAATCAAAACAACGTGACAACAAGACGAAAATTAAAATAAATATAAAAATTACTTAATTGACTAAAAAAAAAATTAATTTAAAAGAGTGATAAAATTGGTCTTAAATCACCACCTTCACTAAAAAAATAAAAAAAGGACCCAAAAATAAAGGAGATCGCTTTAGGATTGTAAAAAATGTTTTAAGAAATTATCGACATTTCTTTTTATTTTTTTACAATAAATGATTGACATTTCAGTCATTAACAATTTGTGAGTAAGGCACATATAATATCAATTATAAATTATTTTCTCATTAAATATTGGACTCATTTATTACAGTTTAAAAAAATATTTTTTATAGTATTATTTTTTTTTTGTTATAATTTTTTAAAAAGAATTATAATAATAAAATTTTAAATGAAAAATTGGTTTAGATAGATATATTAAATGAAAGTACAATTTTAAAATGAAATTATATTTACAAGGATGTTAATCAAATACAAAAATTTACAAGGATTAAAATAAAATAAAATAAAATAATAATTGCAAAGACCAAAGACATATTTAAACAATTAAAATATCATTTTAAGTATTTCATCTATTTGTTGTAATTTTTTTTTTGATAATTAAATTTGAAAAAATGATTAAAATAAAAAATTATTTGGAGAAACAATTCATAAAAATCATTTTTGAGAGATATCATTCATAAAAAAACTGATTTTTGTCATGTAAGAATCCTTAATAATAAAATTATAAGTTATTAAATGTAAAAATTAATTTTTTTAATCAATAACAAATTAATTTGAAATATATAACTTCTATTATTTATTTTTAAGTACGTTTTCATAAAAAAAAATTTAAATATAAAATCAAAATCAATTTTTTTTAAATCTAAAACAAAGAGGACTATTATTATTGCTCATTTTATTGTTTAAAATGAGTGGTTTAATTCAGGCTAAATTACTCTTTTAATCTCTTAACTTATTTTTTAGTTTTATTTCAGTCTCTTGATTATTTTACGTTATATTTTGGTTATTTAACTATACTTTTGTTAGTTAAGTTGATCAATTCTATTAATTTCTACAAAAAAACGTTAACTTTTGTATCTTTTTTATATCCACGAGAGATTTTAAATAAAAAGACTCACTACTCATTAATCTCTGATGTTATGTCTATCATTAATTTGATGTCATATATGTCTTTTTGGATTTGAGGTTGAATTTGAAGATTATGAGTTTGATGAATTTTTGAATTAAAAAGATGATGAATTTCTAGGTTTAGATGACGAAGGTGACGAATACAATAAATTTATTAATTTTTATTTTAAAAAAATTATTTAAATGATAAAGTTTTTGATTAACAAGAGAATTCTAAAGAAAATAAATGAATTTAGGTATTTATTTATTTAATTTTTTTAAGTTTCAAATGTTATAGATTTAAAATTGTAAGTTATGAATTTGAAAATCATAAATTTAATGAATTTTTTAAATATTTAGATTGGACGAAATAAAAAAATTATGAATTTGAAGATGAGTAAGATAAATGAGATGGTAAAATTAATATTTTTAACATAAATTAAAATAAACGACTAAATAAAATAATAAAAATATAATTGAAAGACGAAAATAGAACAATAAAATAGAACAATAAAATAAAAAAATAAAATAATTTAACCTTTAATTTATAAGATCACGATTCAAAGTATGTATGAGCTGTATAGCTAGCTAGTACTGGCTACTAGCGAGAGCTCACACAACAAAAGGGTCTTGTAAGTTATATCATGTGATTTTGTGGTTTGCTTCCCGGGAACAATGCCTTAATTAAGTGCAAGATTGAATTGCAATGAGGTTCGAAAATAAGTATAAAAAAAATCAATTGTATTTTCTTTAAAAATAAAATAAATTTGATGGTGATAAAATTCGCGCTCTTTAAATAATTTTTTTTTTCAATTAAGTTTAAATAGTTGATAAATTTTGATTTATGATAAATGGTTTGAGATTATTTGAATTCAAATTTTTATTAGATTTTGTTTAATTTTTAATTATTAAATTAAAGTTTTATTGGGAACATGATGGTTTAAAGCCAAAAATAAGGTAATAAGTCTTTCTCAATCATGTAGATCAAATTGATGGATGAATATAAATCTTTGTATGTTCTTTATTTTATCATATCTAATTTTGTGTGGTTTATGTCTCTCTATTGCCAAATCAGAGAAAAAATAAGAGAAATTAATGATAATTCCACCACTATAGTCAGTGTGCCAGCAAAGTAGTCTCCATGCCATCATCAAACAAAATATTTTGGTTTCATATTATATTATAATATCATATTCGATTTTACCTCCTATCAAATGTTATTTGAATAACGTATCATTGCTAATTTGGTTGTTTTGAGACAAAAACGATTTCATTTTAAAATAATAAACTAACCCGAAATGATGAAAATAAAATAGTTAAGATAAATTGCACTAAACTTTATATTTATGAATATTTATTCAAAAACACATTTATTTTCAAATATTTATTTATACCAAAAATGTGACAATAGGAAAATAAAAAGTTGGAGCTAATTAAACTCTAGCATTTTTGTCTCATAATTACCATTTATATAGAAACTATATAGACAATTGATTCGTTAGAATATAGACAATTGATATACTAGTACGTATATTCGAATTCTAAATTTTCATCTTCTAAAATTGTTATTTAAATTTTATCATTAAACACTTTTAAAAAATAATCTAATATTTTGTTCATGTGATTTATCATCACAACTCACAATGCTAACAAAAGGATTGTGATACTTAATTGCCCTATTAATTTAAATAATAATGTGGTTGGTTGCAATCTATATAGACTCCTTTTGTTGATAGATCAATCAATGAATCAAGATTTCAAATAATTCTTACTAAGGATTATATATTCTATGTATCAATCAATCATGCATGTGCCCTACTGAAAATCAAATCAAGCTTTTTGAGGGTCCTTTAATTAATAGATAGATAGTTTGTGACCCACCACCTTTCATTGATGAAGTTCACAAGTTTAAACACACCGTTGCTCTTGCTTGATTACTGAGATTTGACTATATTAGAATCTGTCCCTCAATTCAATTACTACTTTTATTATGTTTCATATATCATTTATTGGCTCATTTTGTCTCTTACCTCATTTTGGCCTTTGTCTTCATTTTTAGACATTACTCTACGGTAATTGACTCGATGAAAAAGTAAATAGCACGGTAAACAATCTTTTTAAATTTAAATAGAAAATAATTATTTAACGGATTGAACCATATTCGGAATCATTTACATGTGAATTTCATCCAATTTAAAATAGTTAAACTATGATTCAAAATTTTCATTATTTCAATGCATTTTCCGCTTTTAAAAAATTTATAATAAAAGCTAAAAAAAATATTAATAATAAGTACGTCAAAAACACATGTTAAAGAAATAAAAATATAAAAACACCCAAATAATTAAGGTTAAGTTAATCAAAATATTGCTTTGAGTGATGAGACAGAAATAGATATAGCCTTAAATGGTAGAAAAGAAATAGGTAGAAGCCTAGGTTGTAGTTGGATTCAGAAAGCCATGCAAAACAAACAATATTAAGATCCACATTTAAGGCATACCCATCTACCTCTTCTGCATCCCATCATCTTTTTACCCTTTCCAACCAAGCAAACAGGGTTTTTTGTCACCAAGAGATGGGGAAAAACTAAAACTAGTTGTAATGTGAAAAAAAGAAAATCACAATAATTTAAGGTGAGATCTATTTTACTTTTCAAAAATTGTGATAAGTTATTTACAACTAATTATAATTAAAATCGATTGTATGATTTATTAATTTTAAAAATTAAAATTTAAAAAAAAAATAAGTCAATGGAGTACAAGTAGCTCATTTAAATTAATTAGGTGCGAGAATGTAGCCACAATTTTCTAAATGCATCCTATAATTTAACATAATTTTAATGCCAATGCAAAGCATAATTGAATGTTCAACTTTTAAAGATTTTTTATTTAAAAAAGTATAGGTGGGTGAGTCCATAGAATTAACTAGGGTTAAAGAAAACATCATAACTCAGAATATGTTAAAGAGGTAATTGTACATTACTCACCAATGAAATTTTTACATTTAAACACAAGCCTTTGTGAGATATAAGTTAAATCTTTATAAATCAGATCAAATTTCAACGTTAACAATTAGAGATCATCATCTCTAAAAGAATAGTTCAATGATTTAACAAAACGATATTAAATGAGTTTCATGTAGGAGATTCAAAGTTAAATCTTTACTATTAATATTTTTCTCTTATCGTAATAACATTTTTTGTACACATATACTACTGTAAAATAAAATATAAACAAAAATAATAACTAAAAAATTAACATATTTTATTTTAATTTTTAACCAGACAATAAATAATAATTATCACCTGAAAAAAATACAATGAAAGATAATTTCGTCTATCTACAACGATTCTATAAACAATGATTGATATGGTAAATTTAATTCATATACTTCCAAAATTTCATTTAACCACACTAATTCTCAATTTGGGACCCACTAAATCTCTTATTTATACCAAACTCACTTCCATATGATCCTTACTTTCATCACTTTCTCACACACAAGAGAATCATTCTTCTTTCTTCTAAAAAACTTTACCCTTCACTTTACTTGATGGCTCTTTTTCTAGTTACTATTTTAATCTTGATGACTACTTCATGCAATGCTTATTGGCCACCTTCACCTGCTTACTGGCCAAGTTCTAAGTTCAACTCTATCAACTTTTACAAAGGTTTTACAAATCTTTGGGGTCCTCAACACCAAAGAATAGATCAAAATGCATTAACAATTTGGCTTGATAGAACCTCAGGAAGTGGATTCAAATCGGTTCGTCCGTTTCGATCCGGTTACTTTGGTGCTTCTATTAAGCTTCAACCAGGTTATACTGCAGGAGTTATAACAGCTTTCTATGTAAGAAACAATTACACATTTTTTTTAGCTAATTAATTGTTATTAGTACTAATTAATGATAATGATTATTTTGATTAATTGTAGCTATCAAACAATGAGGCACATCCTGGTTACCATGATGAAGTGGACATTGAGTTTCTAGGGACAACATTTGGAAAACCTTATACTTTGCAGACCAATGTTTATATAAGAGGGAGTGGAGATGGGAAAATTGTTGGTAGAGAGATGAAGTTTCATCTATGGTTTGATCCTACCAAAGATTTTCATCACTATGCTATACTTTGGAGTCCTAAGGAAATAATGTAAGTAACTCTAGATTTAACTGTTTTTCTGAATGTGAAATTGAAATTGAATAGATTGATTATTAGTTCTAGTCTAAAAAGGCAGGGTAGACAGAGTAGATACTATTTCCTTTTTTTGCTGAGGTAGGACAGGTAAAATGGATTCCGTGCTCTCACCGGAGTCAACAGACACTTAACACGACATTGATATTGATACTAATAAATAAATATCGATAATAATTTAAAAAAATAGAAATAATTAAATATATTATTAGACTATAACAATAATCAAATGTGTTGGTGTTAGACAATGATAGGACACCAAAACATTCAATTCAAAGTGTTGTTACTACATATCAATGGTTTGGGTTAGCTGACTACAGTGATTTGTAGAAATTTCATCCCATATGAAATTTTGATCCCTAAGATAAGAGATGAAGAGAATCCATTGGGTAAGCTTGGATTCTGCATAAGTGGCATTGTTTTGATTGGTTCTTAATCTATTGGTATCAAAGTTTAGGCAAGAGTGATTGATAGTTTGGAAAATGAAATTTTTTATTTTTTGGAAGGTAGTGGAAAATGAAAGATTAAGAATATTATTTTGTCTGAAATAAAGGAAGAAGGCAAATAGGAATTTGACAGGATTAATAATAAATCATATAGAAATACAAAATCAAGGTCACATGAATGGCACAAAAATCATAACATAGAAGTGTGGGGCAAACAAATATGATAACATCCAACTAATGAAAAGCTATTGAAAAAGTAACATTAATTTATTGATGAAGGGTTATAAATTAAATAACTTTCAAAAAGCTGTACTAGCTATTATGTGAATCTTATAAATGATTATAATGGGTATGTCTCAAAGTTTCTAGCAAGTGGGCATGCACCAACCAACGAGTTCAAAAGTAGTATTAGTATTGTAACGTAGTATTAAAATATGAGTTATAGCACTGTAAATTATAATTCTTTAATTAATAAAAAGACGGAATTACAATTGTTTTGTAGTTAGAGATATTGATGTTTTGTATTGAGTTGATGTTATGACATATTATTATATAGTATTTGTTTTACACTAACATTGAGTAACATGTCAGATTCCTTGTGGATGATGTGCCTATAAGGAGGTACCCGAGGAAGAGTGATGCAACATTTCCTATAAGACCAATGTGGCTTTATGGTTCAATATGGGATGCATCATCATGGGCAACTGAAGATGGAAAATACAAAGCTGATTACAAATATCAACCTTTTGTTGCAAGGTATACAAATTTTAAAGCTAGTGGTTGCACAGCCTTTGCTCCTCTTTGGTGCCATCCAGTTTCAGCCTCACCATATGGTTCTGGTGGGTTAACCTCACAACAATATAGAGCTATGAGATGGGTGCAAAGATATCAACTCGCTTATAACTATTGTCAAGACCCCAAAAGAGATCATAGATTAACACCCGAGTGTTGGAGTTAAAGATTGAAGATTTAGTACATGTTTGAATTGACGGTGAATTTTAGATGATCATAGTAGTGTCGTGATTTTATTGAAGCCGTAAAATATAGTTTTTTTTCAAAATCACATTGGCCCACTGGATATCTGACAAATTCACTGTTGATTCAAACACACATTGGACAAAATTGAGGTGGGGTGGCGAAAACACTATTCTCTTGTGATGTATTTTGTTTGTTTGTTTGAGAAAGTTTTCTTTTTACTTTGTGGGGGTGACTTGAGATGGGCCCCACTCATTTGACAACATTATTTATGCAACTGAAAGGGGTTAAACGTCCAAGGCTCTTAAGACACGAGAAAATTTGGAAGATGGTGTGGGTTTTTTTTTTGTCTTTGTCGTATCTGTTTTGTTTGGTGTAAACCAAAAGCGGAAAAAAAAAGAGGGAGATAGAGAGGAATAATGTGAATGTCCAAGAAAAGCAAAGTGGACAATTATTTATGGGTTGGTAAATGTGGCAGTTGAGTGCGAATATTATTATAAACATACCCTTCATTTTATAACGTTATTGTCATTACAGCATTTTATAACATTATTGTCATTTCAACGATGAAAACGAGAACACAATCATCACATCATAAACAACCATGAAATATGTTATCAATGTTATCCCAAAAAAAATGTTCGTTGCGCGTAAAAAGATCACATGACTCGTATAAACATCGCGGACCATGAAGTAAAACAGAGTTTATCAGACACACAAAAAGTAAAACGGAGAGAAAGATAGATTCGCCATCCATCCTTGTAGGTATTTAAATGAAATTTATTTTAAAAGACTTTTTGGTTATAACAATTCTTGTGCTTTTTTTTTTTTTTTTTATGTTTTAATCAAAATAAATAATTTTCACACAAATTAGTTTTTTGTTTTAAAATTTTATCGTTTTAAATTGAAGTTGTTTGATTTTTTGTTTGATTTCTTGTTGTGATTTTCGTTTAATTTAAACTATAGATCAATTTTGATCAACTACTGATTCACAATGACTATGTTGTTGCAGATCCATAAACATTCTAATTATTTTAATTTTATCACATTATTTATAGGTATTATATCGTTTTATGCTATTAACTTAAATATTGTGAGTATTTTTACCTATTCTTTCTTATTCGTTTTTAGTGATGGAAAATTAGTTAATATGTTGTAGGTACAAGTCACTCTATCCAACGAAATTTGTTATATTTTATATGTTATCTTGCGGTATCAAAATTATTAATATTGTTTTCTATTATATTCATACCCATTACTATTTATTCTTTTTTTTTTCAATTTTTTTAATTTATTTTTTCCCTGCCATTACTGAAAGGTAATATTGTAAAATAAGTCATGTTTTTTTCTCACACAAAATTAATGGTATATTTTGGGACGAAGAGAATAAATAAAAAAAACACACCAAATGGGGTGATTAGAATGTTACATGCGTAAATCAATTAAAGTTTGTAAATTTTAAAAACTGTGAACCAAATTCACAAATCAATTTCACAAATTACAAAATAAATTGTGGAGTATTGATACACATGTGAGATCGGGAAATAACTATTGCTACCGCAGAGACACACAAACACGGGAGTAGTAGCATCCGATTGAAGAGGACGACGATTCACACCTGCAAGGATTCTTTTTCGTATATGGTAGATTCTTATATACGTAAATGGGAGATTCTTTTTCACCTTCTACGTACAATTCAACAATACATATTAAAAAAACACAGTTTCTTTGCCCTCTAATGTGTACTTTGAGACGAAAAATGTAGTTTGTTAGAAACATTGGAGGTTAAAAGAAACTCTCTTTGCCCATTTCCATGCCAATGTAAAGTTGGATGCAACAACTTTGGTGAAGGGCTGCTCAAAACCCAGTCGCTCAATCTCAATCATGATGGTGGCAACTCAATTCAAAGAGTCGCACTCAGAAGGACATGTTTGTGAAAGGGTGAAGTAGAAGTACCAACTAGTAGAGATAAGTGATGGTAATTGAAACAATGGTGGGCTAAGCTAAATGGACAACCTGACCTTTTGCAGATTGCAAATCAAAATACCATTAGTTTTGGAAGTATTTTTCTCGCGACCGACGTGCACTTCAGGACTATAGGTGTCTTAAAAATTACAGTTTTTCCCTCCAAAAATATACTTCCTGAAAAAACTTTGTTTTGTTTTGTCTGGAAGTATACTACATAGGAGTGATTTTTAAGTTGGATGCAACAACTTTGGTGAAGGGCTGCTCAAAACCCAGTCGCTCAATCTCAATCATGATGGTGGCAACTCAATTCAAAGAGTCGCACTCAGAAGGACATGTTTGTGAAAGGGTGAAGTAGAAGTACCAACTAGTAGAGATAAGTGATGGTAATTGAAACAATGGTGGGCTAAGCTAAATGGACAACCTGACCTTTTGCAGATTGCAAATCAAAATACCATTAGTTTTGGAAGTATTTTTCTCGCGACCGACATGCACTTCAGGACTATAGGTGTCTTAAAAATTACAGTTTTTCCCTCCAAAAATATACTTCCTGAAAAAACTTTGTTTTGTTTTGTCTGGAAGTATACTACATAGGAGTGATTTTTTAAAATCACGAGGAGTGGCAAAAAAAACTGTGTTTTAGCACTATCCGGAAGGCAAACAAAATGTTTCTTTTCCCTCTCAAGAGCTTCATATTCCAGGTTGTTGCCCCAGTGGTGCTACTTTACACAATTACACTGTTAAAGTTGTGCTGGGAGAAAGGATTTCCTCAGGTTGAAATAAACATAAGGTCATTTTATAATCCCAAACATCCAATCCTTAATCTTTATTTTTAAAAACGCTCCCTATGTTTTTCTTTCCAACATGAGGTTGTGCAGCAAGTTTGGACGCCTAAAATGCAAAATACACAGAAAATACTTAAATGCATTTTTTATGTACTATTCGAACAATTCTTAACATAAAACATAATTTTTTGTGGTTATAACAAATTTTAAAAAAAGATTATAATTGATTAATTTAAAAACTACACATAAAATACATAAAGAAATGTACCTAAATTTTTGTCCAATACATAAATCAATTAAATCAATTAGAATTGTCAATTTTGAAAAATGTGAACCAAAGTCTCAAATCGATCTTCTTTGATTTCCGGTCAATACATACTTTGTCATTAATGTTAGAATATCCATTACCGTCAGAAAATACAAATTCCAATATCAATTTTACAGTCTAGTTTATAAAATAAAGCAACAGTTACAAAAGAAATGCCCTTTCAAAATAATTAGAGAAAAATGAACAATTCATTCACAGGCTCGAGGCAAAGTAATAAATATCTGAACTACTTTACGGACAGCTATAATTCTAAGATAAAAAAAAACAACAAAAAACTTAATGAACCCAGTACAGAATTACCTTACTCAAGAGAGATTGGTGCGGAAAAGTTGCAATGAGTTCTCACTTAAACAACCAAGTATTCCATGGCTAGGTGAGTACCTAATATCACGGGCCTGAGCTGGCATTTTGAATTGCTGAATAACTCTAAAAGATGGCAATTCTTGCAAGACCAAGTCACCTGTAACTTCATCTCCCGATGCAAACAATCTATTCTGATTGTCTATGTCTATAATTACACATTTTGGTAGTCGAATTTTACTAACATTGGCATACGAGGAACCCATCTTTTCGAAATTATGACTGCCTGTTCTCTTTAACAATACATGACATCCCTGTACTCCTTGTCCAACAGCATGATAAGGAGTGGGCGACGGTTGAGAAAGAGGCGCATCCATCAATGTGTTGAACTTTGGACGGTATGAAACAACAATGTCATCACTGCTCGGGCAATAGGCAAGAGATATACAAACTCCTTGATTATCAGTCTCAGGAACCATAAATGGCCTACATATTTTCAGAGGAAAAAAAAATGAAGCATTAGGAGAGCTAAATATATAGCATCACTTTTTTCCCCCAATAATTACTTCCAAATTCAAAACTGACTTTACAAAACAAAATTAAAATTGAAAAAAAATGCAAAAGTCATAAGGATGGCGGTGGTTGAGAGTGTGGGATAAAGGAGTTGGGACTTGGGAGTCATACGAGGGAATGGTTTAAATCCCACTCTCCTATAATATGATATCACATATCAGACTTAGTTACAATTAAGTAATATGTGAATTTCAAAAATGCAAAAGAAACCATCTAAAAACTTGGAGAATATAATGGATGAATCAAAATAATCCATTAACAATCTACTAAAAGTTCTTAAAAAAATTACAATTCAATCCATCCATTAAAAATAAAAACCATCCAATCCATCCATTAAAAATAAAAACCATCCAATCCATCTTTTATCACATTTTAATAGATGGATGTCCATCAAATCCACTTAATAATTTTTTTAATAAATTATATACCTAAAATAATAATAATAATGGTTATTATTTATTGTAGCAAAAAAAAAAAATTAACAGTTTTTCTTATTTCTAAAATTAATTAATTTATTATTTTTAAATATTAATAAAACTGTTTTAAAAATATTTAAAAATACTGAAAATTACTCTTTTTAAATATTTTTTAAAAGATACTTAAAAAACATTTTATGTATTATTTTTATAAAACTGTTTATTATTATTTTAAATATCAAAATAGTTTATAAATTAATAATTAAATAATAGGGGTGGCGGCCGTAGACAGCGATCCTGCAGCCACCACAGCGCCCAGCGGGGGCGGTTTTTTAATAAGAGAATATCTTTTTTTTTAATAAAATTCTGTTTTATAATAAAAGCAAAACATTATTTATATTCTGTTTTTTAAATATAATAAATATATTAGTAATAAAAATAATATTTAAATATTCTGATTTTTCTAAAAATAGTTTGTAAAATAATAAATTTTAAATCAGTTTTTGAAAAAACAATAAATAAAACTATTTTTAGAATTATTTAGTTTTATAATTAAAACAACAATTTTTAGAATAGTTTTATAATAAAAAATATATCTTTGAATTAAATATATAATATTTTTTTAAATGTAATGCATTGGATTTTATTAAATAAACTATGGGAGTCATCGGATTTTGAAAAAAATTTGGATGGATTGGATCCAATCCATTAAAATTCATATTATGCAATGGATGAATTTATAGTTGGATGGATTGGATGATGGATAATTGGATCAACTTGCGACCCCTAGTGTCAGGCAACCAGTTGAAAAAATTATTTATAAGTCATTGATAATATAAACAAAAGCAAGCTTAAAGCTAATATCCATAAAATTTAAATGGCCTACCGTTCTTCAGAATCAATGTCCCACTGACAAGGGCCAATGGCAGATGCGGATAGGATGGTTCTGGCACCAGAAGGAAGACTTGATGTTTCTGCAAGAGAATACACACTATGAACAGGGTTGCAAGTCAACCCAGCTAAAGATTTTAAGGGTCCTGCAGTTTGTCTCATGTCAAACACCAGGACAGAACCATTCTGCAGGAAAGTTATATGAAGATCAGCACTTAAAGTTCCTAGATACAATAAATAAATGCCAAAAAAGAAAGTGCTGACCTGCAGCCCAGCATAGATGTAATGTGTACTGTTAATATCCCATGCACAGGACCAAGCAGAAACCTGGAATATGATTATAGTAAAGTTATAAACTCAACATAGGGCATATAATCTGATTGGTGAAGATTGCAAGGTTTAGGCAATAACGTCAGTACAACAGGAGAAAAAATGTATGGAAATTTACTATCATATAAGTAGGTGGGAGCATCTTCTGTCATTTTTTAGGCTGTTGAGGAACCAAAGAGTATTAGGTCCTCTGGTGGTGCAACTTTTGCTGTTATTTGGAGCTTTGTGATTGGAGAATAAAACTAGAATTCTCAGGATAGCTACTTACACAAGTTACAGCAGCATCCTTTATGGAATAAGGTGGTTTTTCTTACTTCCTTTCCTATGCTCATTTAATGGGTACGTCAACATATAGTGGCTAGCTCTAATTTTCCAAAAGGCCATCTTCTCGGCTGTTCACTTTGGTTTTCTTTTAAATAATTCAAGGAGGACACACTTATACTCGAAATTTACTTTCATTTTGATTCTTTATTAATTATAAAAATAGAATACTATATGTAAATTGCAATATCATCTTAAAAAATCACAGTGTAGAAATTGTGAACTAGTACCATCAGTTTTAATTCCACAAACAGAATAATTGATCAAACATCTACCTGTAGATCATAATTGAGAACAGGGGTGCCACTTTCGAAGCTGTAACATGAAATACACAAACATGAATGAAATACACTGATGACCAAAATTTTACATTATAATGACCAAACGAATCACTACTTAATGCAACTATACCTGAGAACTGATAATTTTTTCCCTAACGAAGCATAAAGGGCCTGTCTACTATCAAAAGGAGAAATATGCAGGTCTCTAATACCATTTGCAGATGAAGGCAGTACAATATCTTGCATCTCAAATGGAGATATCAAGCTCATCTACAAAGCCAGGTTTCCATAAAGGTCAAAGTAAAATCAGTCAATGAATAATGAGATTTAAAAGCCAAGTATCCATAAAGCTCATCTACACATGAATTATTCGACTTCAAGAATCTTACTTTAGTGAGCAAGTGCACATCACCCATTGCTCTTGGCTTTTGTGCGACTAATAAAATTTCATTAGAAGTGTCCATATCAAATACACGAGCACCTTCCAGATGAAATGCTTTCTAAAAAAGGAGAAACAACTTAGTAGATGAAACTCATATTACCAAAAATCATACTATACCATATAATGATATGCTTAACGAAATATTTTTGTAATATTCTAGGTATTTGGAAAAAATCGGCACTTATATGGGTGGAGAACATAGAGAAAGAGAAAAAAAAAGGGCTAACCTGAAATTCAAAATTGCAAAAAGATCCTTTTCCATGGGACCTCGGGTTACAGCTGCGCTCTGCAAGAAGCAAGGAGTAAAAAAGAGAATGTCCTCAATGAAATTGAATTCAACATTTCTTGGTGAAAAAAAACGGCTTTTGTGGTTATTGAGATGGCAAGGGGGAAGCAAATCACAACAGGCCTTATGAGGTGACGATATGTCATTTGAATTTTTAGACAATTATTACCAGGTTCATATCTCCATTGAGAGTTCCCATTGGCATCCATTAATCCAGATTGTCTGCTCTGCATATCTAGTACCAGCTGCTCCAGATAAGTCTGTCTCTACAAAAACAAACTTACAAACTAAAATTATTTAAAACCACAGATCCATAATGATCCAAACACAAAGGCTTATACAAATTGCACCAAATCATTGTATAAACTCATGCAGCACAGAATCATTATCACGGTAGCAGAGTAACAAAGTAACTAGAAAAATTGGAGATATTAAAATGATTGCATTGTCTAAACTACTCTAATGGGTGAGGAGTGGCGCAAAGATGTGGGGTAAACATGATATTGTTCAGCCAGATATTCCATATATAGAATACAAAGTTACAAACTTGTACCAGAAGTGGTTCTAATACAGAAAAGGGTTCTAATTTTGAAAAACCACAGATTCTTTGCAATCTACACGGCACATATCCATCCATCATCATAATGAAAAAAGTATACCTGTTTAAGGTTCTTAACATCAAGATGCAATGCAGATTCTCTCTTCTTCCATCCCGCTTCTTTCATCCGCCAATCACCATCCTAATAACATAATTGACAAATTCTTTTAACAAAGACTAATGAAAACATGTCCTCCTATATTCTAGGATAATCCAAGTCAACAAAATGCAATAGCATAAAACACCAGACAACAGAAAAGTCTTCGTGAATATGAAGACATGATCAGCACCTTACCTTACTTTCAAGAGTAGCACATTTGATCTCAAGTGACCGAATTCTCTGCAAACAGAAAAGAAAGAATCAGACAGACAATATTCTTGAAAATTGACACTTTCTTTTGTTCTTAACACTGAGACAACCTTCTGAGATTCTTCATCAACAGCAACTATTCGAGAAGCATAAAGTTTCCTCACATCCTTCATCGAACATTTCCTATTACATTGAGGACACTGGAACACACAAAATATGAATGTTAAAGGTCTTCTTCCTTCTTCTTTTGTAGGTATATGAAAATCACAAAGATAATTACATTCAAATTTCATACCTTCCCCGAATTTTTTCGCTGTTGAAGCCACTTTTTAATGCAAGACATGCCATAAATGTGTCCACAAGGAAGACAACTAACAAAAAATAAATAAATCAACCACAATTTGTAACGTGTATATCAAATAATTTAAATTCAAAATGAAAATGTAGAATTAGGGTTTAGCATTTGCACCAGACGTGATGATCACCCTTATCGGTCCAAGCGTCCATACAAATAGGGCAAATGAGACCGTCAATGTCGGCGAGATTACATTCATTCTCTTGACTACCGTCTGCGCTTCCATTTGGTAACGAAGAAGACGAAGCCTCTCCCGCTTCAGTTCTGCGTCGTTTGTTTGTTTCGTTTTCAACCGAACTTTGACGTTCATCGTCGAGAATAACGATTGCTTCATCAGATGTAGAATTACGAGGAGCTTCGTTAGAAACCCTAGGGGACTGAACATCGGGAACGTACTCCTCATCATCGTCATCTTCTTCGTCGTCTTGTTCGTCGTCGGTGTGACCTTCTAACAAATATGCGGTGAATCGAGGATCGGCTCCGGCAGCCATGAGAGATTCAGTAGTGGGAATATCAGCCTCGTTGAAGTAACGCCAATCGAAGGGAATGTCGTAGTGGTTGAAGTTAGGCCAAAAGGAGGGAAGATTGTTGTGGTTGAAGTTGCGCCAATGGAAGGGGTCCATTTAGTGTGGTGAGTCAGTAGAAGAAAACATGTAGCCCAAACTGAGACGTTTAAATGTAGATAGGGAGGGGGAACCAACAGACGCGCGGAAACAACCCTCTACTTTCATACACGTTCATTTATTTATTAACACTTAAATGCATCATACTCTTGTCTTTGGATTTTTATTTTGCTACTCTCGAGTAAATTTTCCTTTTTTAGTTAAAATTGAGTTTTTCCGACGTGATTTATATTTTATTTTTTTATCTACCACAAAAATATATATAACTTTTTTCTTGTTCAAAAATAAGTTAAACCTTTAAATATTAGTGTAATTCTTAATAATTACTTATTACTATTACTTTATTAAAAATAAACATCTAAACTCCATAAAATAAAAAATTGGACTTTGCTTTAAAATAAAATAAATAATAGGATATAAAAAAAAACATACTTTTGCGCGCAAAAAAAAAAAAGAAAAAAGAAAGACACTGGCGTGGTGAGATTTGATGTTACTGTCTAGCCTATCTTTATTTGTCAAATTTCTAATACAAATGCTTTTTTGACAGGATAAAATGGGAACATATCTTGGCATCGGAGAACGAGAAACGTAAAAGTAAGGTGGTCATACTTTTGGGTCAACGTCATTTAGGAGTACAATTGGGTTTGTCCAATGGAGTTTTAAGCGATTTCAAACAAACATGAAGTCAAACATTCTCCATTGGAAACGTATGTCCGTTCTTCTAACGGTGAAACACAACACCCTCTAATTAATTGAGATAAGTTTTATTAAAAATCAGAAGTAATAATAAAAAGTTTTATTATTAATTCTACTCTAGAGTCATTACAAACAGAAATTTTACCATCAAATAATATAAATTTCACAAAAATAGTGAATTATCATAAATCAATGTTACACCAAAATATCATTATAAAATATAAATAGAACAATTACAAGAAAAAAAATATTTATTAATAATTAATTAAGATCATTATTGATTAATTAAGATATGTTATGTGTGGTTTTTTAGCATATTCAAAATATTTAAAATAAACTCTATGTATTGTCATCATTCTCTTGTAGCCGCTTTTGAATAATTTTTTTTTATAATATTTAAAACAATTTAATATAAGAACAAAATGCAATATTCAATAGATAGATTTTAAGTTATTTTATTCTCCTTCATTATCCTCTAAATCTTTTAAAAATAGAGAAAAAAAACAAAATGAACTTTATGAATAATTTTACTTCACTTTGTCTATATTCAACTAAGCACACCATAAATTGATTTAGGGACATACTACAACTACTATATACATTTTAGAGGCCACACCATGAAGTTTTGATGATGTTTAAAATAGACTTTACATAAAAAGATTAAGTTGTGTTAACAAATTTAAGTTAACGGACCAATTTGATTGTCTTTTAGAATTATAAATCAAACTATTTTAAAATAAGTTAAATAGTCAAAGATGTATTTAGTCAATGATTTTTTTTTTATAAATATTTGTAATCACAAAAGTCTATTTGAAAGTGTCTTATACACAATCAAAGATGAATTAGATAATTTAATTTTTTTTTTTTATATAGAAAGACTAAATTGCAAGTAGTTGATCCAGTTATTTAATGTTTTTGATTATTGAAACTGAAACTCGTATGAAATAATGACATTTAATTTGTTATAGATTACTTCAATTTTAAATTCAAATAAAAAATAAATAAATAAAATTTTAATAGACCGATTGATTTTGTCAAATTCTAAATTTACGGACTTTGTAATTTTAAAAAATAATGTGAAAATGAAAACAATAAAAAAAAAGTTTTATTTTTGTAATTAAAGGAATAAAATGAAATGAAAAATACCAGAAAAAAATAGAATATAAAAATAATTTAAATGACTAAAAATACAATATAGTCTTTTTTGCATGAAAAATTGAAAATGATTTGGAACCGGGCGGTACATCCGGTTCGGGTTGCAAATCCCAAAATAAAAGTGAGGCAGAGAGAGAGTCATGGAGTCGGAAAGAGAAAGAAGAAAGAAGAAAGAAGAAAGAGATGGCAGGTCGCAGTATCTCATACATTACAGGGTCGCAGCTTCTCTCTCTCAGACGCCAACCAACCATCGCCATAGTCGATGTCAGAGACGACGAGAGGACTCACGATGGACACATATCCGGTTCTCTTCATTACGCAAGCGATGGTTTCACCGATAACATCTCTAAGCTTATTCACGAAGTTAAAGGCAAAGACACCCTCGTCTTTCACTGCGCTCTAAGTCAGGTCAACTCCACACCACACCCCCTCTTTTATTTCTGCTATCTTATTCCACTTCATATCAATCCAAATCACTTAGATCCATATGTTTATTACCACTAGTTTCGTTATGGATCCCACAATTTCATTTATTTCTTGTATTTATATGTCTGTTCAATTCTTCATTAATTAATTTTTATATAACGCTCAAATGAATGAATTCCATAATTAAAGTCTGAAATTTGCTGTTAGCACCGCGTGTAGCTCCAACAATTGAAGATTGGGACACGTGGACACTTAATTATAATTATTTGAAAAAAATGCAAGTGACTGAATGTTAAACCATCAATCATTCATGAGGAGGGGTAGTGGAATATACCTATCTGTTGTCATAAGACATTGTTTTATTTTACCAAGCATTCCACCACTTCTCCAAACACAAATGACAGCTATACAAATTTATGTTCTGAGCAACTCCTTTTTCAAAGGATGATGTTCCTTAATTTGGTGTTTTCCTTGGTAGTTTAGTAAGAAGAGGGAGTACACTGTAAAGCCACTGGCTTTGGAGGAACAGACTGCAATGGTTTCAGTAGGATGAGAACTTCTTTCTTAAGAAAGAGAAAAATAAATTATTCAAATTTGTTGATATTGTTTTTTTAACCATATTTCACTGTCTTAGGCAAAGTGCCACATTAAATATTCTCTTGCTGTATCTGATTCATGTTCTTAGGATGCTCTTCTTGTTATAAAATTTCAAAATTTTCATGATTGACTGATCAGATTCTTATATGCACTTCCATGCTCTAATTGCTAGCGATTTTTTATAGTTGTTATCTTCAAAAAAATCAACCTGACATACCTGATCAGAAACAAGTTTTTATTGATTAGAAAAGCTTTTTTTGCAGTGAGAACACGAGTATCTTTGTATTCCCTTTTTGTACTATATCAGAATGTCACTCTCTAAACTGAAAGTTGTATGAACTATTCATAGGTTCGAGGCCCAAGTTGTGCTAGGAAGCTTGTCAATTATCTTGAAAACAGCAAGGAAGATGTTGGGATAAAGAACATTATGGTCTTAGAACGTGGCTTCAATGGTTGGGAAGCTTCTGGTAGACCCGTTTGCCGCTGCAAGAACGTTCCTTGTAAGGAGAGTGAGTGTGCTTCTTAATCAAAGAAATATTTGTGGTTGGGATGCAATCATGGAAGCTTATTGTCTTTCATGTGCTGTGTGTTTGCACAAATTTGTATACAAAAGCAAATGTATGACCAATATAATTTACATCATTATATAAATCATAGGTAAGCTGAATACCTAGTTTATGTTTTGTCCATCACTTTATGTTGTAAGAAATCCTTGAATGGAGATTGTCATGAATAACCAAGGTACTCACTTGAATACATTCTGAATTTGTAATTTGATGAATATGGTTGAATATAGGAACTTGGAGTAGAAACATGTCTGTAACATGCTTTGTTAAATGCAAATGGATATGTTCAGCAGTTATATGGATGAGTTTGAAGGTTGATTACTCTACGCATATATTTTTTAAATGTTTTTGATGGATGCATATAGCTTGTTTGGTTGCATTTCCATGAAAGTAGAACAAGCGTTTTTCAAAGCACTTTTTTTCTTTGTTATCGAAGCAACATGCTGCCTGTAAGCTTTAGTCAAAATCTCATTTGACCCTCTCAAAAAACTAAATCAAGCATCCTAAACTTGATCTCCATGGTCCGTATTGTCTGCTATTATGGATGTGCTTTTGAAATGTTAGTTGTGTGTCTCATCCTCATAGTTCATTTGCAAGGTTTGGCCTTTTACTAACAAAATAATAACAATTAACATTTGTTACTATAAAAACTAATAGCAATAACATTTCTTATAAGTTGAAATTAGCTCATGGCCTATTACATATCAATTTAATAGATGCTCTTGTTAAACTTCTTCAAGGATATCTATAAGCTTATCATGACTTTTCAATTGTAAATAAAAAGTGATCAATTTTTTTAATGGTGAAGCTCCCATATGTTAGAATCTAATTTGAATTTGGACATTTGTCCCATTTATGGTGACTCAATATATTAATAGATATTTTTCGCTCAGACAAAACTAATTTTATCAGGGAGCATATGTGGTTGATTATGGTTAAAATAATTTTTAGTAAGACTTTATTTATCTCTTAGTTAAATTTTGAATTACTATGATCTATGTTTTTTAAAAGATTTCTAAAAGATGAAAATTAAAATAAGTCAAGTTTTTGTTGTTGTTGAAGACATCTAAAATTTGATCTAGTTGTCCTTGATGGATGTTATGCCTGTGTTAGGAAAAAACTAAAAACTAAAATGATTTTTGCACAAAATATGAAAGTTTAAGAGATGATTTGTTTTATATTTTTGAAAAAAATATGTTAATGTATGTTTTAATTGAATTCAATGTCATGCTATGCAAAAGAAACTAACTAAATATATTTTTTTAACGAAATTGAATATATTCTATTAATAACCATCAAATACAAGAAATCATAAAATTTTAAAGTGTTTTTCTTATGTATATATATATATATATATTAGGTTAGAGTTAAATCAATAAGAAGTTTGATCCAAAAATACAATGGTCTCATTTGTAGGATATTGAATTCATAGCTTGCATCAAATATAATGTCTATAATTAATGAGTACTTTACAATGCTGCTTTTATTCCTCCTCAACTCCAATCAAATAATTAAAGGGTTAACTATTGATTTAATCATATAAATAATTTTAAAACGTTGGTTTAATAATTTAAATAAGTTTAAAAAGAAAATAGAGGCCCATTAGCTCAGTTGGTTTATGTGTGGCCCATTAGCTCAGTTGGTTAGAGTGTCGTGCTAATAACGCGAAGGTCGCAGGTTCGAGACCTGCATGGGCCAAATTTTATTGTTTTTTTATTTCTATTCTTTTTAAGAATATTTTAACTCATCTTCCATTCTTCTTGACTCTTTGCATCAACACCAAGAGTCTCCGACCACAATCCATAATTCATTCCAAAATGGTAAGCGCCTATTTAATCTCTTTATACTCCAATTTTCGAACGCTCGATTGATTCATTTTGTTGATTACGTGATTTAGGTTTGCTTGTTTTGCTTATTGCCCCTTTTCCTCGTTCCGATCGTCAACATATTGCCTATCCTCTTCTATTATGTCAAGGTAAGTGATGCGTCTATTCCATTATTTCTCGTTTTATATCTCGTTCTTTCACTTGATTTTTTGAATACATGACCAAATCTCAATTCTGATTAACCCTATTATCTTGTGTATTTGGATTAGCTTACTTTGAATTGATAACATAACTTTTGGAAAAATAAATCAGCAGTTGAGATGACAATTTATTATGTTTCTCAGAAATAAATTAGTGTTGTCAATTGTGGTTCAATTTGACAACTTTGTATTAAATAGTGTATTGCAGAACAACTGTTTGTTTGAATTCCGCTACACTATAGAGCCACTATTTGAGAACACTGAAATAAATCATAACCAAACTACAATTCTTTTTATCCTATTTACTAAACCTATTTTAATTCAAACGACTCGGAGTTTTGCAGTCATATTACTATTCACGAAGATGAAATTGATTTTTCTGCAGATGGATATAGGCTACAGCATTTTTAATTGCAAGCCCCTGTTCTTTTCATGAGCTCAATGATTTTAAAGCTTAGTGCAATTTTTTTTTGGGGGAGGGGCTATAATTTCATGTAGTGATTTTGTTGCACAAACCCAAAGGAAGTGATTTATATTTTTCCCTACTAATTTTTTCTGAGGAAAATCGTATATGAGAAATTTGAATCATTCTTGTGTCTCTCTTGATAGTTGTTAAAGGCACATATGTTATCTTATTTTCCGGTAGTTTTTGAACTTCATAAAATTTTCAGGGAAAAGTATATGGGCTTTTCGGCTGGGAATACAAGAAACCAGAGAGGGTCCCTCCAGCATGTCCTTACAAGCCTGCAGCCAAAAGGGACAGTGAAGTAAGTGAATGCCTAATATATTATTTAGTTCTAAACTTATAATGAAATGAATGACTATGAAGCATATTTAATGTATAGCTAGTTTCATTTCAATTTGTGAACTTTTGTTTCAATTAAATAACTGGGGCTTGATCCTCTATTCTAATTTCTAATTGTTAAAAACTAAAAAGTCATTCGATTCTTTTCATAGCTACAGTAGGAAATGATTGCCATGAATATATTGAGATCAATCTTAGACTTACAACAAAACTCAAAGTTAACAATGTGACACCTTCTCTGTTTGTTCGCTCCCAAGTCTTGACCACTTACATGGCTTTCTCTATTATTGCCATGCCTACCTTGATTCAGAAACAGTGAAAATACTTGAGGTGAAATGGTGAATACTGCTAAAGAAGTCTGGATGAAGGTGATCTGACCAGCCATTGAGTAAACAACATCCTTCTAACTATCGAAGCACCGAGTGGTCATAAATCTCATGGATTAGAAAAACCCAAAATGAAGCAGCTCAAGAATTCTCAACAAAAGGAATGTGTAAGTGAGAAGCCGGTAGAAAACACGACAGCAATCCATAACCATCATCCATATCTAGATTCAAACCAGCTTAGCCACTCTTAGCCCAAGCTAATCTTCGAGTCATTCAACCAACAATGACCTCGTAGAATGTATATATTGGAAGACATGGTTTTCAAACTCTTGAATCAACTCATACGAATTTATGACTCTAGGTGTAGGTATCAAAATTGAGTTAACTAACTTATTAAAAGTTTTTTTGCCAACTTGGGTAGACTCTTAATAGTTATAGACTACTCAAAATCCCGAGTTTGAGGACGATTGAGCAAGTCTACTATATAATTGTTATTTAGCCTTGAATGACAGTGTTATGGTCGTTTTTAGAAAACCCAAAATGTAACAGTTGAGTAATAAGGTGCTAGTGCAGAAAATATTAACTTGCAGCTGTAGCAACTACTCCACAAATGCATCTAATATAACATACATCCCAACATGAACCCATCTCCAGAGGAGGTGAATGATGTTGCAACAAATCTTACCCCTGTAGCTCCCAAGTTAAAAGGAAATCACGAATTAGAGAACATGAACAAACTCATTGTTGCAAGGTAGCAATGAACCAAAACAAGCCAATAAAGTGAACGAACCCTACTCCAATGAGCTGAAACATAGGCTCTATCAAGCTGAATCCAACTCCAACAAAGAGAACCCTATCTCACCATCCTTCACTCTTAAGTAATTTGGAGCCTTTTGATTTGTCAGTTTTTCCATTTTTGAACTTTTATGCTCTTCTTATATGTTGAGTTGCCACCTATCGTGTGATTCGTGAATACGTCCATTAATTTTAAATTGTTATACTGTGTTTGTGCATTTTGCTCCGGTCTGGTCCATATATTATGTTTGAATAATTTTATGATTTGTTATGCATGTGTATGTAATATGAATTGTCGACTTTCTTATCAATGATTGAAATGTCTAACTTTTTCCTCTTATGTGGATTACTTGCATAATGAAGTCTCTCCCCTTATGTTAGTCTGGCTTGTTTGCATAATTATAATGTTATGATTTCTTTTCTGCTTAGACAGTTTCGGAAACCCAGTAAAAACGGTATTCTGGGTCTATTGTTCTAATTAAAGGAGCACTTTGCCTGGAAGAGCATCCTAGATTTATTATCAAGGTTATGAAATACTCTAGGTTTACTGTTCTACATAAACCGATTCGTTCAATCACAAGTTTACTCAAGACATTATTCTATTTTACCTGATAGGATGATCATATGCCATTATTGGAGGGTGGTCGCATATAAAAAGTTGTTAAGAGTCTTTATCAGAGGGGAATAATATGATCCATGCCAAATTGTTAAAAGATAGACATAAGTATTAGGTTTAATTGACAAGCTCATGTTAGTTATATACATACACATCCCTGTATCAACAATTAGTTGGAGTGATCCTCGGTGATTGGTTTTATTTTGGGTTTATTGCATCGTGAATGTGATGTACAATGCTTACATTGATGCATGTGCATCATTGCCGGCTTAGAAACACATATTGATGGTTTAATGTTTGAAACTGCTAGCAGGTCGAAGTAGAAGCTGTACGGGCTCCAGTAGAACCTGTTAAAGCTGGAGATGTAGATGTTAAGCAGGACTAACATGGAGTAGCCATAAAGGTTAAGAATAGGTAAAAAGCATGATCCCGTTAAATGGTTTATGTATATAGCTTTTATTACCTCTTTGTTATTATTATAAAAATATAATGCATGGGCTGAGATAGTTTGTAAGTTGGCAACTTAACATAAAGATAATAGTCCAAAGTTTTCTGGCTAGAAAATAAAAGATTATTCTATTCTCGTATAAAGTCAATTATAAGTATAAAGTATGTGTTGATCATGAAGGTAGGCTGTAAGCCCCCGGAGCCAAAGAGCTTCTGGCATATTACGTATAGATATCGTGATAAACTGACACAAGATGAATGTGTGATGCCACAAGGATTTAGAAACCCTACATTTATATAATATCAATACGATCTGTGAAACACAATCCCGCGGATTCATGCAAACAAACGGGTATTTTACTATAGTTTATATGAATAAACAATATTAACTCAGTTTTTTTGTTTGTTTAAATGTTTATTTTGTACTTTAGCATGCCTTAAGCAGAATCAGAATCTTCTTAGATCTTATTTGAGATTTAGGAGTAGAAAGAAAAGGAGAGAAAGGTTTTTATTTGGTGCTTGGATCGTCACATACAGTATATAGTGTTTGTTTGTAAAATGACAAATAATTTTAGAGAAAAAAAAAGTGATAAATAAGACATTTAACATGAAATAGAGGGAGTAAACTCGTTAATTAAACATGAAAATGTCATTTTCTTGAAACCCAATAATGTTTAAGAAAACTTGTAATAAGTATGAGAGCGTTGAATCCCTTCCTGCGTTTGGTTCTACTGCAAATATGAAAATAAAATTAATTTTTCTGGAAAATGATATGAAGAAAGGCCCGTTAGGCCTACTTAACCCATTTATTAAAGCTGTGGGTAAAGTAAAAGTGACCTTTATAACATCTACATCACTTCAGGATGTATTCAATATTATGTATATAATTGTATATCTTGTACTATGCATACTAGATCCACCTGTCCATGACTTTTTCTATATTTAATTTATTATTTAGATAATCTCCACCATACCACCGCCTCATGAATTATATATTGGATGTTGTTATTGAATTTGAAAATGAAATGAAATAAAATATATATGTCTGTGTGAATATATATACATAAATTTGACTAATTGATTATATGCAATATCTTTTTTACCCACAATTGGACTTATACTCTCAAATGTAAAAGAAATTCAATTTTATTTGCTTTGATTTTTATTCAATTAAAAGTAATAAAAGATTCCTCACCAAAATTTTCAATAATTAAATTATTTCTCCAAAAAATTTGGTACATAAATTAATACTACCGAAGATTATAAATATAATTTTCGATAGTATAATTAGTGTATCATAAATTTCAAGGTGTGTGGTATAAATGATATACTGGAAATTTCAAGGTGGTAGTATGAATTATTTATTGGAAATTTCCCCATAAAATTTTCGGTATTTATTCTACCAAAAATTTTATACTAACATATTTTCGGTAATTAATTTTATTCTACTGCAAATTTCAAATAAAAAAAAAAAAGAAAAATTTGTATCAGAAATTTTAAGAATGAACGAAATTTTCATGAATTTCAATCACAAAATTTCAAATTTTTTATAGTTATTTTTTAATGCCAGAAATTTTATTTTTAAAGTTTCTGGAAGTTTCAACTGAAAATTTAAAATTTCTGATAATTATATTTTAATATTGAAAATTTCAAAAATAAAATTTTCAGTTGAAGTTGGATTTTCAAAATTTCAGATAAGACTAACTATTAGAAATTGAAATTTTTAATATTGAAAAATAACTATCGAAAATTTTCGATAAAAGAATTTCGGAGAAAAAAAATTATTTTTTTCAAAAATTTTATAATATCCAATTTTTTATATAATTTTTACTGTATATTCAAGAGTATTTTAATAAATTAAGAAATAATTTTTTTAAATAAAGTAACATAAATTAAACTGTAAAGGCTACAAAATTCATGTCCATGTTGGTTTATTTTATTTACTTACATTTGGGACTGAGTGAGTATGGTAATAGACTAATAGTAGTACAACAATCGATCATGAGATACAGTTCCTTCGGGATTCAAATTGAATATTCATTCATGTACGAAAAGAAATCGAATATTCATTCTCATCATTTTTTTGCCCCTTTCTTTTCAGTCAATATAGAAAAGAAAAATCCTTAATATACTTCTAATTTCTAATTAGTGGACGTGGATGTGGGGACAAATTAAGCACGACGTTGCTTATAACTTTCCTCCCAAGTGGGAAGTAGATGCATTCCGTGTTTACTTAATATCTTTTACACATTATTAGATATCTACGTCATTGATCACTCTTTCATTGTTATCTACTCTAATTGCTGACATCTTCCACTTCAATTAGATCACATTTTTTGTTCCTTTTAAGTCATTGGTTGCTTTCTATGCATGCATGTGGAAATTAGGGGTCTATATTTCAAATTGTTGGATTATATATATGCATGTTAACTTGGTTATTTAAAGTGGACTTTTATTGAGTGGTCATATAACAATAATAATCTAAATTGCCTGGATAAAAGGTTACTTTCATCAATCTTTTGTTAGGAAATATTTGTCGGGAAATATTTGTCGGGAAATATTTGTCGGGAAGTATTTATATCCTTTACTAGGCTTTATTATTTTACAAAATAATCTATATATAGTTCCCTCTTGTCTTTTTTTAAGAAACATATAATAAAAAATACATAGATCATTCAACTACTTTAACAGAAATTTCTTTAATTTCTTTTACAAATACCCTTAATTTTAATTAGTGCATTTCCTTACCTGAGAAAATAAAATCTTGTTAAAATAAAAATTAGGGGAAAAGGAAATTTGACAATTAATAAATTGAGAATTGTATTTATTTATTATATTAAGAACCAAAATTCTAAAGTGTCTTCACAAAAATATCAGAGGGAGTAAATTTTTTTATAAAAGAGAGGGCCAAAGCCCGAAAGAGAGAAGTGCTACGGGCTTTCGCAAGAATCCTCTTGATAGTTGACCAAAATAACATAAAACTAATCCTCTTGATTTATCTGATGCTAATTTATCGCTAATAACGGAAGCAAATGGTAATGAGAATGCCGTTTTTTCTACCTGGTAATATTAATGGTAGAGTCAACAATGGCAATAAGGGCAAATCAATTATGGGTAATTTTCTCATAATTATTGGTACGTTATCTCACAATTAATGACAATCGAGGTAAGGAATTAGTACAAGGTGGGGACCCGACAAATATTTGGTGAGAGAAAATCAATTGAGAATTCAAAGCCTAATTAATGATTTTATTCTTCTTGAAGCAGACAATTTCTTTTCTATAGTGTCAACCGAGCTTTAAAAAAAACTTAAAAACAAAAAGCTTTAAAAAAAAGGAAGAGGGTTTTTATTTTTTTTTTATAACATAAATTTAGGTTGAAAGATGACTTCCACTTTAAGATAAAAAAGATTTAGAATTTATCAAGAACTTATATTTGTTTTATTTTAATAGTACTGGCGGAGAACAAATCCGAAAATGAGATATTGAATATCTGTCTTTTTATTTTTATATCAAATACTTCTTTTCTATTAAAATAGTTAATTCTAAAATAATTATAATTTTTTATTTTCAATGTAACTCTAATTAATTTATTTTCATCATTATTTTTAAATTATTATTCTCTCCTTTACATTTGTGACAATAAAAATAAATCGATAGTTGATTGAGTAGATCAATAAAATCATAATTATTTATTTATTTATTTATTATATTATTTTTTTATCCGTGTGAAATAATCAATTACAACGAATATTGAATATTGAAGTTGGATGACGGGATATAGCTGGAATATTGGAGTCATATATGAAAAATAATGCAATAAAAATGGCGATTCTATAGTGTAAATTCCAAATGCAGCAATGGAAGCCCGTGCATTCTATTTGCTAGTTGATTGAAAACTCATCCAGCTTATTTTTTTATTTTGTTTTAGAAAAATTATAATTAACTCACACAATTTTAAATTAAAATCTGACACGTTTAACTTAACAATATCGATATTTGTTAGTTAAATTTAAATTTAAAAATTGATCTAACTTATTTCAATTGTGATGATATTTGAGTTAAACTCGGTTTTTCTTGAAAATAACATAAAAAATAATAAATAAATAAATAAATAAATAAAACAAATAAAATAAATACTATTGAAAAAAAAATTACAAGTTGATTTCAACATAAAATTAGTATCAATTACAGAAATATATTTATTAAATATAATTAATGAATTAATTAAGTGGAATGAAAATCAATAAATAAAATTATATTACTAAAAAAATATTAAATCTAAAGTAATAATTAGTTTGAGAAAAAAAAAGATACAAATGTGAGATTTAACTTGATACGAAAAATATATTTGATTTTGTAAAAATTATACACTAGCTAACTAAATGACGTGTAAACCATGGTCACATGGTATAAACCAAGGTAGCAGTAGTAGTAATCCCAAAGAAGCAGTAACAGAATAGTTAGTTTCCGTTCCGTTGGTAATGTAATGTAAGATAAGTTAAGTTTAGTGGAGTATCATGTCACTTTAATGCACATTCAATGTGAATATTAATTTTTCTTTTATAAAAAGATTCATGTGAATATTCATAATCAAGTCACCATCATAACATAACCTAGTATTAGTAACTACTTCACTGCCTCCAAATAAATATCGCAAGCACCCTCAGTAACAAATCAACAACCCAAAGGAACAAACAAACTTCCCTTGCTGTGAAATCTATCTTTTTTTTTTTCTTTCTCATTTTCTCCGTTTTTGTTTTTGTCTTGTCCTGTTCGATGTTTCCTTCCCTCTCTCTCTTACCTTGCTTCTATGTCACACTACTACTAGCACACTAAAATATATTTTTTTTAACGTCAAAAAACAATCATTCTGAAACCTTTTATTTTTATTTAGATTTAAACCATAGCAACAACAACAATATTATTATTATGGGTATACTACATGATGATGTAGTGATTATGAGACAACCTGAGAAAGAAGGTGATGCTACCATCATAACTGTGAATTGTCCCGACAAAACTGGTCTTGGCAGTGATTTGTGTCGCATATTACTCTTCTTTCGTCTTACCATTCTTCGAGGAGGTAATTCAATATTCATTCATATTATATAGTTTAATACAGTTACTATTATTTTTTAGATGACGGGTTATTTGGGATTTGTTCAAAATCTCTTCTTTTTCTTTTGTTTTTGTTGTTTATGTGAATTTGGTATATGGGGTGTTTGAGATTTTGATATTGATTTGTTTGTTTTTGTTTTTTGCAATGAAGATGTGTCTACTGATGGTAAATGGTGCTACATAGTTTTTTGGGTGATGGGGAAGGAAAATACGAGGTGGAGTTTGTTGAAGATGAGATTAATTGGGGCTTGTCCTTCTTGTTCTTCTGCTTCTGGAATGTATTATTACTGTTCTGATTTGCAGCCTCCAAGGCCTTCTGATGTTTTTCTTTTGACATTCTGTTGCAATGATCGTACAGGTCTTTTACATGGTAATCTTTGGAAACTCACCTTTTTTAATTTCAACTCTTATATGTGTATTAGAATTGATTTTATCTTCACTAGACCATCTAGCTTATTTTGGTGAAAATATAGGTGTTGAATTGTATTAGAATTTAGAATTGATTTTGACTTGTATGATTGTATCAAACCGGTCAAAGTTCATGTTTGTATTGGTTGTGAGTTTGACGAAATCATGATATTTGGGTAATGCTACACTTTAAAGCTTTAACAAAATCAGGGTAACACCATGACTTCGTCAAAATTACTGTGATTCCAAACATGAACATAACATTGATTATGATTTATCCATCCTTTCTAAACAGAATATTGAATTGTCTTGCTTAAGCTTGTTGTATGTCATTGATGGATTGAAAAACTAACTGAATAATGTCTTTATTATTGAAACAGATGTCACAACGGTTCTTTGTGAGCTAGAGCTCACTATAAAGAAAGTGAAAGTCTCTACTACACCTGATGGAAAAGTGGTGGATCTGTTTTTCATCACAGATACAAGGTTGCACATTTCTACACATGTATATTTTTGGAAGAGGCCTGTGTTGTAATTTTGTCCCCTATAATTGCTAGATCTTTCTTTCTTTATTCACTAGACTATCTATATGATAAGTTGCATTTAAAATTTTTCTTTAAATAATGATTAAACACATGAACTTGGAAGAGACTAACAACGTAGCTAAGTTGAAAACATTGATATAATCACTCTTGTAAAGTTTTGGTCTTAACTAGGGCCATTGTGATAGTTTTCCTATATATTCTGAAAAACCATTTTTTTAGTTCAAGAAATATTTTTTTTTGCTGTAACCTTTCAATTCCAAGGGAGATAAGTGAAACCTGACGAGCTAGGGTAGTACTGTTTTGATCTTCACGGAAACTTATTAAGCACCTGGTTCAAGAAACGTGCTTTTAAACTAACTGATCTATTGCATAATTGTACTTAATCAGGGAACTTTTACATACACAGACGAGAAGGGATGACACAATTGAGAAATTAACAGCTATTTTGGGGGATGGCTGCACTACCATTGACATTGAATTGGTTGGCTCAGAAAGGATTGCTTTTTCTCAAGCATCTTTATCTCTTCCAAATGCAATCACAGATGTCTTTGATTTGGAAAGTGGGACTTCTACATCAGATTCTGTTTCTGTTGTGATCGATAACACATTGAGTCCTGCTCACACTCTTGTCCAAATTATGTGCCAACATCACAAAGGTCTTCTTTATGACATCATGAGAACTTTGAAGGACTTCAATATTCAGGTATAGTAATTGAAATTCCAGTAATTCAAACATTTTGTAATGATGCTTTTAGGCCAGTTAGTGTTTGGATAAACCATTTCTATAATAAAAGATAAATTAAAGTTAAACTATTTTCATATAAGAAAACATCTTCATTAGCTCTCTTTAACCGTCTCACAGCTCACATGTGCTTGTGTGTCAGTAGATATGCACACATAAGACAAACCAAACAGCCCTTAATAAGTTAATATAAAATGTAAAGTTCATCTTTGAATGCAACAATGATATGTCTGTAGTCATGCTAAAAGTAAATCAAATTTGTGATTGCAATCAGATATCTTATGGGAGATTCTCAACAAAAGATAGAGGAAAATGTGAGATTGACTTGTTCATCATGCAAGTTGATGGAAAAAAGATTGTTGATCCGAGCAAGCAAGAGTCTTTGTCATCACGTCTCAAGACAGAACTACTTCGTCCACTCAAAGTAGCTGTTATGAGCAGGGGCCCTGATACAGAGCTGCTGGTTGCAAACCCTGTGGAATTGTCTGGCAAAGGAAGGCCCCTTGTTTTTCATGATATCACTCTTGCTCTCAAAATGCTTGGACTTTGCATTTTTTCGGTACTTTCTCATCTCATATTCTATATGCTACTTCATATTGTTTAGTTTTAATGCATGCTCTAATTTTTTAGTGAAACTCATGTGTTATTTAAATCATCTGATCTCAAATTACTAAATGTTGTTTCAACAGGCTGAAGTTGGAAGGTATGTGATTGGAAACCGTGAATGCGAAGTATATAGAATCTTGCTTGATGAAGGGGAGGGTTTATCTTTTCCAAGCAACAAGATTGAGAAAGGGGTTTGGAAAATGTTGATGGGTTGGGAGTGATTCATATATGGTTGTTGGCAATGTTCCTTTTAGATTAACATATCTTTGTACATATAACACGGTTATTATTATAGTTCCTAGATTTAACTTGATAGATCTAATTGACAGATATTGTTAAAATAGTCATCTTTACCACTTATATATTTTTGAGTTTTTATAGATTTAATGCTTAATTATAATTTTAGTTCCTTTTTAGTTTTATTAAAATTCAATAATTTTGGTCATTTTTTTGAATCTTTTTATTAAAAAATAGTGATATGATATATTTTAAACTAGTTGAATAATTAATATTCATAAAAGGGTTATAAAATTATTTATTTTTTAAATTTAACTAATAATTTATAAACAATGAATGGATTTTGTATGGTTAGAACATGTAAATCACTATTTTTTGTTTAAAATTATCGGATTTAACATAAAAGACTAATACTGCCATTAAATTAAATTTAAGGTAAATAGCGACTTAAGTTTATGAAACAAAAGATAGGAGCAAGCGGGTTAGTTAGATCAGTTTATGAATGAATATGAAATATTTATAAAATGGTTATATTAAGTTGCTATTAACTTTATTTTAATTTGGAAATTTATTTTTGCTTGCATTCTCCTTGAAAATGAAGAGCATCATTGAAAATCAAGGGTTCCAAACTTCAGTAACATTCTCGATTTAATCAGTATGTTTGGAAAACTTTAAAATCACCGTAAAAAATTATACATTGTAATTTCTAATTAGTGATAAATAGAATAGTTAAAAATGTCTAAATTGGATTATAATATGGGGATGTCCAGACTTTTTTTATGTCGTTATAATGACATAACTATTTTTTTTAACGTGTAAATATTAATAAATTTGTGATTTATATTAATTTTTAGGGTTTCAATTAAATATTTTCTAATTAATAATCTTGTTTGGAGACACAACAATACTGTATTTGAAGTATTTCTAATGTACATATGTCAATTCAACGTGTTATAGTTGATTTTTAAATCAAACGTTAAATAAATAAGTTAATATTTAATATAATTTAAAAATTATAAAATTAAACAACATTCACAAAAAAATGTAAGTAAATTAATATTTAAACTTTTTTGAATTTTTTATTACTAGTCTTTTACAATAGTGAATGTTGAATTTTTTTAAAATAAAATATAAAAAATTAGTGTAATTTATATACAGCAAAATGATGTTTTTTTTTTTATGAAATGATTTTTTTTTAAATACAATAGTTTTTTATTCACAAAAATAATTATTAATGTATTAGTTAAAAAGCTAAATGTATCAACACCCTCCAATTTATCAATGGATCATAAAAGCTTCCCTATAATATATGTTGCCTCAATCTCCTTTGATTACGAATTGACCATTGTATCAAATATAGAGATATTGTTAGAGCATTAATGTTTTTAAACCTTGGTGACAACGACTTACTTATGTAATGAAATGAAAGTGTGATTTAGTGGTGAAGCCACTTTTGTTCCAAGTTTTAACGTACAAATATAATCAACTACAACTATTGGCTATGGTGCTTTTGTTGCTCAACTACTTGTTTCTCCTTCATCTTTTATTTTGTTGGTTTCCTAGGATACGACCACGACCAGCAAGTTGCCTTCATTGTGATAGTAACTTATATTATTATCTATGTATAAAAATCTAGACTCTTAGGAACAAATGCTCTAAATTATTTAAAGATTCTAGTAAAAAAAATTAAATATATCAATTTATAATGCGTTGAATTCACAATTCTTTGATTAAAACTTACTAGTTCAGAATCCTTCAACAATGTTTTTATTACGATGTTCATTCACACTTATTTTACAATGCATGAAATACACAATTTTTTTTAATTAAAATTTACTAATTTAGATTCTCAAATAATATGTCTGTTTATTTTCAAATGATTTTCTTATAGTATTTTATATTTTTGTTATAATTTTTTTTTAAATTTAGAAATAAAACTTTAAATAAAAAATTGGTTCAAATAATTTATGTTAAAACATTATTTTAAGCATTTTATTCATTTGCTACAATTTTTTTAATAATGAAATTTCAAAAAATAATTAAAATAAAAAATTATTTTGAAAAGGTATTTATAAAAATTATTTTTGCTGTATACCATTTTTTTATCAAGTTAAAATCTTTAATAATAAATATATAAATTACTGAATGTCAAAAATAATTTTTTTTAATCGATAACAAATGAATTTAAAATAGTTTCTACTATTTTTACGTAATTTATCATAAAAATTACTTTTATAATATAAAATTAAAATCATTATTAAAAAATTTTAAACAAAGAAATCTAATATCCATAAACATTCAATTAACATTTGAAGAAATCTTGGTTTAATCACGAATATAAATAAATAGTATTTGAATACACACATACAAATATAAATAAATATAATACTTACTTTCATTTTTATTAATCTTTATTCATTTATATTTATTTATTTATGTGAGTATTTTAAAACACTGTTTGTATATACATGTGAATTGTGATAACGACATATTTCTCTTAACATTTGTCGATAATTAATGAATAGATATAGGAGTAGTTGTTTTAACGAAGACTTCGCCGGCTGTCCTTGTCTCCCACAAGAATAACACTGGCTGCATTATATTTATGTCACATCCATTATCCATACACTAATTTTAAATCTGTCCATGATTCATTTTTTATAGGCACGTGTTCAATCATCTTTAGTCATTGTAACGTCACTCATGCTAATTTCAGTTGACAATTACACAGACTTCTTTTCTTCCTTAACTTTTTCTTTTCCTTTTCTTCTTGAGGGCCAAGTTATAAATTTAGATATTTTGTGTCTATTATATTTGGATAAAAATACATCCATGATTTTTAAAATTAGTCTAATTTTTGTACAAGGATTTTAAGTTTTTTTCTTTCTAATTTGTTTTTTTTTAAATTATATTATATTTGTACAAATAGTTCTTTGTCTGTACTTATAATTGTTTCACCGATGCAATTAAAAATATATTTAATTATTATAAATTCTATCAAATTTTATAATAATATATTTTTTCATATTAACTCTTTATAAAATATTTATCAAATTTTATAAATTATCTATGTTTTTTATTTTATCTGACATCAGTTAAATTTTAGTGATAAAAGTATATCACAACTATAATAGAGTTATGCACTCTATTTGATTGATTCATTCATTTTTATAACTTGATTACAATCCGTAAAGAGAAAATCAGTTTCATTGTTGTTTTCTTTCTTTTCACAAATGCAAATTGAATAATATTCAATATACAATGAACCAAATTGCAAAAAGAATAGAGAGGAAACGATTTCAAAGTTGAATGTTAACGTGACACATGATTGTTATAGCTTAGAGTTTCCAATATATTTTTAACTTGTGCAACAAGCCAGCTACCATTCCCCAAAAAGTAATTTCTGCAAAGATTACATATAAGAGAGTTCCAACTCTCTCTGAGTTCCAAACATTGACAAACACATGCTTCTTGATCCAATGTACCTGATTTATATATTCATATGCAAAATAAAAATGTATTAAAAAGTTGTATATATATTAGAAAACTATGATTATTAAGACAGAACATAATCATAGAAAATAGAAATCTTACTAGTGAGTTATTTGGATCTTCATAATACCATCCATTTACAAATGCTGCAAAAATGCCCTCAGCTGCCATCACAAACACTAACATAGCATTCATCCCTATCCATTCCAAGAACAAGAACGGAGTACGAAGTCCCCAAACATCAATCTGTTTGATTATCATGAACGTGTTAAAAGGAAGAATCACACAACGCGAAACTCAAAATAAAACTAATTTACACGGACGCTATACATCCAATTTTTTTTACTAGAATGAACATATATTGCATTTTTCCTACCAATATGTAGAAGGCAGAGAAGACAATTCCAGCTGCCCCAGCTGTGAAACAAACATAGCTGAAGCTGTAGAGTTGTTTGTTAATTGGGATAGCTGCATTAATTAGTCCATAAAAAATTGTTATGAACTATCTTGAACTCAAATTGTATGGATTTTGAGAAGTGCTTGTCAAAATAGCTTACCATCTGTAAAGTGAAGGATAATTGCCATTATGAGTAACACAAATCCCATTGAAACCCATTGTTTTAGTCTCTCTGAATGACCCTGCCAAATTAAAATTTATTCTTTTGTATTATGCCTTTCACTAAATTGCAATTATAGAATAGAGATTTAGTGTGAGTATAATTAACAACATAGGATAGTATTTTCTAACCTTGAAATGAATCAAGACATGCCCATAATGGATGCCAATGGTGCCAGATAGGATAGCTGATATGGAACTTAGCAGCAACAAAAAATCCATCTTTAATATATATTTCAAATAATATTTTTTGTAACAGATCAAATGCTACTCATATCAAGATATTACAAAAAAAAATTGTCAAGAAAAAATTTATGAAAACAAATGGTTCAGTCCCAATTCACCCATCACCCATATTCTAAACTAGTTTACTTTTAAACAAACAAAAAACTATATATTTTTTTGAAAATATATTTTCTAAGTGAACAAATAGAAAATTTTAAGACTGATACCTCAATAACCCCTCAGGTTCAAATGGAGCAAGACACCAACTTGGTGCATCTTCACGTAATTTACCTTCACCTGGAGAATCAAATGTGCATGCCTAAAAAAATCATAGAAAAATTAAGAAAGTAACAACAGAGTAATTCATATATCAATTTACTTTTGTAATGTATAATAACTCACCTTTAAGCGTCTCCAAACAGGTTGAGAATAAAGATGATTAATTCCCCAAACTTGTCTATCAACATGTCCAACTGCATTACATGCAGGACCTAAATGTCCTCTCATTCCACATATCACCTAATAAACAAAAAGAACAACAGAAAATTAAATTAAAGTATTCAATATAAAAAGAGTTAAATAAAAGTTAGACATTATAAAGAGAGTGAATGTACTGTATATCTCTTTGATCCGTGGCCTTTAACCTGATCTACAAAACTCCAATCAGGAACATACAAAGTGAATGTTGTGATCATGTAAATGAGAAATGCCATAAAGCCTCCAAACCTAAGTCACACACATAAATATTATGTACTTTTAATCAAACCAATTTCAGTTGAATTTCAAATTAAATGTGTGTGGTGTTTTTCTTACCATTGCCATTTATAGGCAGTGAAAATGGCTAGGCGTTGAGGACTCAAGGTAGTAGGCCTAAGCTTGGTGGTAAATGTCTCTATTAGAGCTACAATACAATATACAAGTGCTATTCTCTACACACAATTTCATAAACTTGGTTATTCAAAAATTGCATTGCAATGTGATTATTTTGCAGTAGGCCATGCATAAAAAACATTTATTTAATTTTGAATCACACCTGAAGAATGCCACACCATCTGATAAATTTCATGTTGACTCCATATATGAGTTCATCAGGTGCATGAGAGTATCCACCTATAGTATGTTTTGTAATCAAATCAAATTTACAGTGCACTATAAGATTTATTCATCTAATTATGCAGCTTTGAAAATTTAATAGCACAAAGAATATTTTTACGAAGGACGGATACTAACTCAGACACAATACTGAGATTAACGCATTGACACCAGTAATAATTTGAGAAAATTAATTAATTAAATATAATAAAAATGTTGGTGTTGTATCGGAGATCAAGACACGTATTTGATCAAAGGTATCGGTGTTATAGAGAAATATTTTAGTAAATCATGTAATTTATAATTGTTGGATGTTTAAAAAATCTATATAGTGAGTTTGAGAAGTAGTTTTGTTTACCTTGCAAAAGTATACCCCAGAAGAGAAGCTTCAATGTTCTAAGCATTATCTTCTTCATAGCATACTTTATCTTAGGGATTCTCTGCATTATTACAATCAAAGTTTATTCATGAATTAAAGGACATTAGTTTATTAAGTGATAGGAAAAGAGCATATTGATATGTAAAATTTAAATAAATGATGACAATTAAATTACTAAATTAGATAGCTTTTTTAATCAAATGGAAACAGGACAGAGAATGGAAAAAATTTACCTTCAATGCAAGGGCTATTGCAACTCCAACAATGAAAAGAAAGAAAGGCATAACAAAATCTGCCAAAGTACATCCATTCCATGGAGAGTGATCAATGCGTGGATAAACTCCACCAGCATCATCCACTAATATCATCAACTACACAAACATACCCAAAAAATCATTTTAGTCTATTAAATTCTAAATTTATTGACTATACTCTAACTACACAATAATTTTTACATATATGCTTACTCATATCTTATCATTGCATATAATATATATTTTTTTCAATGTTGAGTGCATAATGATTAAATTTATAATAGTTACTCATTCTGTAACAAAATATAAATAAATAAAAAGTACAAGTAAAAGATCCAAATAGATGGAGTATTTACAAAACAACATAAACTTTCACATTTACACTAACTACTTACCACTATGGTGAGGCCCCTAAATGCATCAAGTGTTGCAACCCTTTTTGTCTTTTGCTTAACCTGTGAAGGCTGCTCATGATCAAGCTTTACGTCTCTGTCATGCTCAATATTAGTTTGTTGCTTCTTCAAATCATCTTTAGCATCATCATCCAATGCTAAATTGTGGCCTTCTTCCATTCTCTTAGCTTCATCCATGGCTGAATAGTTAATATTCTACAAAGTTCAAATATATATATACACACTACCTCGGTTTCAAAATATAGGCAAAAATGAATCAAAGAAAATTGACGTAGTTTAGACCAAATACATCTACCTTTTTTAACTCATCTTTGTTTATATTTCGTGACAGAGAGAGTATATATATATATATATCAAGGGACAAATTATGAGGTCTAAATGAATGATAAGGCCGGCTGTGAAGTCAATTGAGGAGAGAATGAATATCTTGAATAGCAGCTACATTACAAACATAAGAGACATATGAATGATTTTAATTTGTAGAGAGAAGAAAGAGGTCCATTTATATTTGCATTTGTTAGATTAGTATTGGCAGGCTGGTGGATGTTAATTAGTTCCACCTTTTGTTGTTTCTTGTTGTTGCTCTAAACTTCTTCTCTCTTTGACACATTAAAGATTCCCCTTCCTATCTTATGCTTTGACCATATTTTCATAATGATAAATTCTTGTGTTTGGAAACTTGCCTTAGGTTGGTTTGGAAGAATTGCTTGATAATTGGTCGTTGGACAAAACCCTTAGGAAAAAAAATTATTTTCTTATTAGGAATATGTTAGATATGACTGGACATTAGCAAAATATTTTTGCTTTTATGTTTTCGTATCAACAAAAAGGTAGAAATGAGTGAATAAATACACGGTGATGCTAACATGTGTCTGACGGCACATGTTAAAAATATCAAAACTAAAAATATTTTATTAAAAAAATAATGTTTTGATTTTTAAAGACTTATAAACACAAATTTCAGATAAAATTTCTACATTCGAATAATTAACAAATTGTTCTTGGAGAGCACATGTTAGCATTTCCCATAAAAATAATCATCGTGATTCAAAATATACTCAATTATTTTATATTTTTCTGTAAACTTTTTTGTTTTATTTACTTTTATCTCCCTATATTTTTAAAGAAGTACACTTGTGTCCAGAAGCATACTTTCGAAAGGCAAAAAAACTTTGTTTTGAAAATACACTTCTAAAATACATATGAGGAGTAGAAAATAAGCTCTCGTATATATCAGAAAGATAAATATCCAATTTATTAAATTCCAATTGACGGCCAATGATGATCTTTTCTATATCAATGGCTCAATGCCATAATCCTCTCTTGTATTGTCTTAAAGTTTCCAGTATATTCCTAGCTTGTGCAACACGCCAGAAACAATCCCCCAGAAAGTGATTTCTGCAAATATAACATATAAGAGAGTTCCAACTCTCTCTGAGTTCCAAACATTGACAAACACATGCTTCTTGATCCAATGTACCTGATTTATATATTCATGTACAAAATGAAAATGTATTAAAAAGTTATATATATATATTAGAAAACTATGATTATTAAGACAGAACATAAGCATAAAAAATAGAAATCTTACTAGTGAGTTATTTGGATCTTCATAATACCATCCATTTACAAATGCTGCAAAAATTCCCTCAGCTGCCATCACAAACACTAACATAGAATTCATTCCTATCCATTCCAAGAACAAAAATGGTGTACGGATCCCCCAAACATCAATCTATTTGATTATCAAGAGTATTAAAGAAGAGTCACAAGTTGAAAAAAATAAATAAATAAGGAACAATTGAATGAAGGTTCAAACTTTTGAATGAATATTAATGCATTACCAATATGTAGAGGCTAGAGAAGACAATTCCAGCTGCTCCAGCTGTCAAACAAACATAGCTGATGCTATAGAGTTGTTTGTTGATTGGGATAGCTGCATTATTATTTCATAAAAAATTTATTAAGATTTATCTTGAACTCAAATTGTATGTTTTCTAGGATGAATTTTGAGAGTGCTTGTCACAATAGCTTACCATTTGTAAAGTGAAGAATAATGGCAATTGTGAGTAACACAAACCCCATTGAGACCCATTGTTTAAGCCTCTCTGAATGACCCTGCCAAATATTTATTCTGTTTTAGGCTTTCACTTATAATTAAATTAAATTTATAGAATAAATGTTTGATGTTGTGTGTATGATATAACATAGAGTATGAATTTGTAACCTTGAAATGAATCAAGACGTGCCCATAATGGATGCCGATGGTGCCAGAGAGGATTGCTGATATGGAACTAATTAAAAAAATACTTTCTTAAAATATTTCTAATATATAGAAATTTTTGAAAACGTTTGTATAAGAAAGAAAGAATTACAAGCTTTGAACATTATTTTTCGATGCAGAGTCCAGTAACATGTTATTGGACTCTGTTACTGGACTTTGCATCAGAGAATAATAGTACAAGGAAAATAAACAGACAGGCAAACCTCAACAAGCCCTCAGGTTCAAAGGGAGCTCGACACCAACTTGGAGCATCTTCGCGAAATGGACCTTCACCCGGAGAGTTGAATGTGCATTCCTACCAAAAATATCACAGAAAACTATTGTTAGAAGGAAAATAGCAGTACAACTTTACCAATTTATCTAGAACAATACCAAAACATTACTTTAAAATAAATGTATTAAGAAAATATTTGAATAAACATAGGAGTCACAAAATGCAGACTATTAATTACCAACACAGTAAGATTAGTTTTATCATTACTTTTTCAAGATCAATTATAAAACATAATTAAATGAAACATGCTCTTAAGCACAGATCAATACTCACCTTCAAGTGTCTCCAAACAGGATGTGAATAAAAATGGTTAACCCCCCAAACTTGCCTATCCACATGTCCAACAGCGTTACATGCAGGGCCTAAGTGTCCTCTCATCCCACATATCACCTAACAAAATATATATATGTGAAAAAAAGCATAAAGTATATAGACATTAGATAGATAGAGATGGTGAATGTACTGTGTATCTCCTTGGTTCGTCGCCATTAATATGATCAACAAAACTCCAATCAGGAACATAGAGAGTGAAAGTCGTAATCATGTAAACGAAAAATGCTACGAAGCCTCCAAACCTATGTCACACATATAAATATTATGTTACATAAATCAAAATCACAATTTTCATTAACCAATTTCAGTTGAATTTCATATATATTTGAAATTTGTAATTAAATGTGTGTAGGGTTTTTCTTACCATTGCCATTTATAGGCAGTGAAGATGGCTAGGCGTTGAGGAGTCAAGGTAGTAGGTCTAAGCTTGGTGGTAAATGTCTCTATTAGAGCCACAATACAATATACAAGGGCTATTCTCTGCACATGCATATTCAAAAGAAATTGTGTTGAAATATAACATTTAATTTAACTAATTATCAGAATCACACCTGAAGAATGCCACACCATCTGATAAATTTCATGTTGACTCCATAAGATAGATCATCAGGAGCATGAGAATATCCACCTGTAGTATTATAAAGCTTACTTTTTTTTGTTATGAATCAAAAAATGTATATAGTTGTGAGTTTGAGGAGTAGTTTTGTTTACCTTGCAAAAGTATACCCCAAAAGAGAAGCTTCAATGTTCTAAGCATTATCTTCTTCACAGCATATTTTATGTTGTGTATTCTCTTTAGTGCAAGGGCTATTGCAACCCCAACAATGAAAAGAAAGAAAGGCATAACGAAATCAGCCAAAGTACATCCATTCCAAGGAGCATGATCAATGCGTGGAAATGCTCCACCAGCTTTGTCTACAAGTATCATCATCTACACATAAATAATAGAACACTTGTTACCAAAACTTTTTTTTTTTACAAAGGAAAGGAAAAGTTGTATTGAATAATTACCACTATGGTGAGGCCCCTAAATGCATCAAGTGTTGCAACCCTCTTTGTCTTTATCTGCTGATCCTGTTCAAGCTTTGTGTCTTTGTCATACTCAATATTAGTTTCTTGATTCTTCAACTCATCTTTAACATCCAATGGTGAATTGAAACCTTCTTCCATTCTCTTAGTTTCTTCCATGTCTTAAAGTGAGTGAAAGAGAAATATATATATATATATATATATATATATATATATATGTAGATAGCATAGGAGCTACATTATTAGTTTCTTCCGCCTTAGCTGTTTCTTGTTGCTTATTCATTGCTCTAAACACTTCTTTTGTCTGTCTTTGACACCAAAAATACTCTTCTCTTCTAATCTTATTAGTTCGATTAACACTTTTTGAAGATAATCAACAAAATTTATAATGCTTACTCAAACAAAAACAGAGGTTATGTCAACAAACATCTGTTGTGTCAAAAGTACATTTATAATTTATTTAATTATATTTTAATGTTATAATATGGGTAGATATTGTAAACTAATTAATTAATTAATTATAATCTATACTATTTTATTTATAATTTTAATATTCTTTATTTAATCAAATTATTTAATTTTCAAATATCTATAACTTTTTTATTGAAAATATCTTACTTTTATATAAAAGGATAATAAATTTTTATATGATTTTTTTACAATTTTATTCTTCGTTTAAATTATTTTATTCATATGCATGCAACAACCGTAATAATAATAAAGTCATCCAAACGGTTTTTAAAAATGAATACGAAATCTGATCCGAATAATTTTTACAAAAAAGATCCAGACTCATTTAATAATAATTAATTTTGTGTGGTTTTTAAATTTTTTAGATTAATGTACAGTTTTGTTTTAAATTAATTTAAATGAACATCCTTAATTTTGATAACTTATTCTAGATAAAATTATCTTTGGTGAAAAATATATGTAAAAAGAAAAGAATATACTTGATTGAGTGTGGCTTTGCTTAAAGTCAAAATTATCTTTCAAAATACTTTTCTTTTCACAATTTAATGGTCGAATTTGGCAACCAGACTTTTTAAACATAACAAATTATTCTTACACATTTTCCGTTACTTTAGAAAATTAGATTTTATAAGAATAACCTTTTTTTGTGTGTAGTTTTTCTTTGTACTTGCGGTTTTAAATTTTTTTAATGATTATCAAAAGGTCTTATGTGTGGTTTATGGTTGTAGGATGCACAAGATGAAATTACTTATACAAAATGATCACTTATACAAATGTCAATGAAACTATTTGCATGAGACTTTGGTGGGTTTTTTGAGCATTGATGAAAATTAGGCAAACCCAGTGTCTAAATATGCACCAATGCGTCAAGAGCAAGAATTGTGGGGTATAATGTTATTGTGAGACCTCTAACACAACAAATGTCTTGGGTTCCATAGCTTGTTAAAGCAATTTATTGTGTCAAGGCTTATTAGTTTAGGATTGATTTCATCGTTTGCTACATAGTTCTAATGCATTAAATCTAGAATATTAACCTAATAAATTCTTTTGAAATTTTTTTTTTTAAACTTTTGAAATATACGAGGGATTGTTGTAAATTTTGAGGATAGTTCAACAGTTTTAAGACAATACTTCTTGTCAATTGTCTTAGTACATCTTCATGTGGTTTTCTTCATATCTCTTTCATCTTTTGATTTTATCTTAGTATATCTTCATGTGGTCTTTAAGACAATACTTTTTTGTCAATTCTATTATCTCGATTTATCGGGAAAAGCCTATTGAATTCTGATAAATATGTGTTTTAAGGCAGATAAATCTTTAAAAACAATAACTATTGTTATGTCTCACATTTGATATTTTATTTATTACTTTTCGAATTTAATTAGAGTTGCTGATGAAGATACAAATTGGGTTGCATAGACGATCAATTTTTACAACAAGTTCTACCTCTTGATACTTGAGCAACCTTTGTATTATTTTGCAATAGTTGGATACTTGATCAACCATTATATTATTTTGCAGGAATTGATTAAAGGAGAGGGGCAAGGCCAAGGTTCATGCCTGCACTCCTCTAAATTGGTTGTCGGTGAGATATGTTATTCATTATAAATTATTTTATACTTTTATGTTATTTTGATGTAGATTTTAGATTTTTTTTTCAATAAAAGAAAATAATATCAAACTGAGACGAGTTTAACAAAATAGACTAGACTCCACGTTATAATGAACTAAATATAAATCTCAACTATAAGAGATATTCATATTTAATGTGTGACATGTTTTTAATATGAAAATATAAGATAATATTATAATTATTAATCGGGTCACCTATCATTTATATACATCTGTTAGATCTAATAATGTTGAATTCAAAAATAGTGTGTTGCAAAAAATCTGTTTTACAATAATAAAAAACATAATTCTATAAAACGTTATAAAGAGGGACACGTTATAAACGATTTTTATAGAGTTGCGTGTTAGATCAATCAAAATTTTAGAAGAAATTACGAAAAAAAAAAAAAGAAAACAATAAATTAACATATTTTTACTTTTTTTGATTAAAAAAATAAAGTACACATATGGTTTGTTTTTATTTTATATGCAATAAAATATTGTAAATACTTTAGTAAAAAAGCTATAATACTATTATCATATAAAAAAATTATAAATATGAGTGAACGTTATCTTGTTCAACAGACGTAAAAAAAAATAATTTGGTCAAAAAAAAAAAACACGGTTTAATGTTGTATAAAAAAAATTACTTCACATACAAAAACAGAGTATAACGTTACACCATAATCCAACTGTTTTTGACACACACAAAATTCCAGCTATTCATAAAAAGTAAATAAAGGGTCCGGTTGTGTACACTTAACATATTGTGGGTTTCGAGTGTGCTTCACGGAGAGATAAATAGGTGCGAACATGACGAATTGGAGAAAAAAATAGCTGCGAACGAACACGACGAATTGGAGAAAAAAAATAGCTGCGAACGAACACGACGAATTGGAGAAAAACGAATTGGAGAAAGAAAAAGAGCTGCGAACTTGACGAATCGGAAAAAGAAAAGATTGGAGCTTCTTGATTGGATTTTGATTATTCTGAATTCGTTCTAGTTCGTTCTTTGATTGATTTCGATTGTTCTTACAAAATTGGAGAAAGAAATACAGAGGTGTGTTCTTAATTTTTTATTTTCAATCTTCTGCACTTTGAATCAAATTCTTTATAATTGATTTGACCTATCTCTTGGCGTTGATGTTTTGAGGCAACTTTTTCTTTTCTTTTTCGTTTGCGACGGTAACGGTAACATCCCGTTCTTCAAATTCAAACAAGAATGTTCAATCTCCGTGAATGTTGATAATTCAAACCGTAGATTTCTGGTTTTAATTGGTGCTGGAAAAAGATGACAACAGACTCACAAACTTTGTTATTCGGATTCAAGTTTGTTCAAATTTAGGGTTTGAATAATCAACATTCATTATTTTAGGGTTTGAAATTCATGGTTTTCTTGATTGGACCTTCAATTATTCTGCAGTCCTTTCAAGTTTCGTTTGCAACATTAACATATTATTTTTTAGTATTCCAAGAATGTATAATCTTGATCATTCCTGATTATTCATGCATAAGAAGGCTAATAAAAATAAAAAGTTTCAATAAGTATCCCCTAAGACAAGTCGGTTGCTGTGTTAGGAACTTAGGATGATCCAAAATTAATTACGAGGTGCATTCTTGAGTGGATTGGAATATGAATTTTTTTGTTCATATGCAATTCAGATAATATGATAAGATGATCCTAAATTTACTTACAAATTCCTGATCTAAAATGTGGCTTTTACAATATGAATTTTTATTAATATGAAATTGGGATGAAATGTTTGGATGAACAAAAATTTAATTATGAGATGGATTCTTGACCCAAAAAGTGGCTTGCAATATGAATGTTCGGTTCATATGAAATTGAGATAATGATTGGATGACCCTAAATTTAATATCAGATGAATTCTTGACCCAAAATATGGCTTGAAATATGAATTTTAATTCATATTATATTGGGATAGTGTGTTTTGATGACTCAAAATTTAATTATGTGCTAGATTATTGACCCTAAATGTGGTTTTCCATATGAACTTTTTATTCAAATGAAATTGGGATAATATGATAGGACGACTCTAAATTTAATCACGAGATGGATTTTTGACCTTAAACGTGGCTTGCAATATGAATTTTTTTATTCATATTAAATTGGGATAGTATGATTGAATGACTCTAAATTTAATCACGAGATGGATTCTTGACCCAAAATGTAGTTTGCAACATGAATTTTTATTCATATGAAATTGGGATCATAAGTTTGGATGAACCAAAATTTAATTATGAGATTGATTCTTGACCCAAAATGTGGCTTGCAATATGAACTTTCAGTTCATATGAAATTGGGATAATATAATTGGATGACCCTAAATTTAATCTCGAGATGAATTGTTGACCCAAAATGTGGCTTGAAATATGAATTTTTAATTCATATTAAATTGGGATAATATGTTTGGATGACTCATATTTTAATTACGAGATGGATTCTTGACCCAAAATGTGACTTGCAATATGAATTATTTTTCATATAAAATTGAAATAATTTGATTAGATGATCCTACATTTAATTATGAGATGAATTCTTGACCCAAAATGTGGTTTGCAATATGAATTTTTATTCATATGAAATTGGAATAATAAGTTTGGATGAATCAAAATTTAATTGAGAAAGATTCTTGACCCAAAATGTGGCTTGCAATATGAACTTTCAGTTCATGAAATTAGGATAATATGATTGGATGACCCTAAATTTAATCTAGAGATGAATTCTTGACCCAAAAAATGTGGCTTGAAATATGAATTTTTAATTCATATTAAATTGGGATAATATGTTTGGATGACTCATATTTTATTTACGAGATGGATTCTTGACCCAAAATGTGACTTGCAATATGAATTATTTTTCTTATAAAATTGGGATAATTTGATTTGATGATCCTACATTTAATCATGAGATAGATTCTTGATCCAAAATATGGTTTACAATATGAAATTTTATTCATATGAAATTGGAATGATATGTTTGGATGAACCAAAATTTTATGATGAGATGAATTATTGACCCAAAATGTGGCTTGCAATATGAATTTTTATTCATATGAAATTGGCATAATAAGTATGGATGAACCAAAATTTAATTGAGAAGGATTTTTGACCTAAAATGTGGCTTGCAATTTGAACTTTCAGTTCATATGAAATTGGGATAATATGATTGGATGACCCTAAATTTAATCCTGAGATGAATTCTTGACCCAAAATGTGGCTTGAAATATGAATTTTAATTCATATTATATTGGGATAGTGTGTTTTGATGACTCAATTTAATTATGCGCTAGATTATTGACCCTAAATGTGGTTTTTCATATGAACTTTTTATTCAAATAAAATTGGGATAATATGATAGGATGACCCTTTAATCATGATATGGATTTTTGACCTTAAATGTGGCTTGTAATATGAATTTTTTTATTCATATGAAATTGGGATAGTATGATTGAATGACTCTAAATTTAATCACGAGATAGATTCTTGACCAAAAATGTGGCTTGCAATATGAATTTTTTATTCCTGAATAGTATGTTTGGAAGACCTGAATTTTAATCACTAGATGAATTCTTGAACCAAAATGTGACTTGCAATTATTTATTCATATGAAATTGTGATAATATGATTGGATGACCCTGAATTTAATCACGAGATGAATTCTTGACTCAAAATAAGGCTTGCAATATGATTTTTTATTCTTATGCCTTTAATAGTTTTTCTCAACATTGATTGAGCATAGAGACAAAATGGAGGGAGAAATTTGAGTCGTTGGTTAAACTTATTGATGGTAAGACCGTAAGAAACCATTTGGTAGAGGAAAGGACAATTGGAGCACATAATAGTGCAATTTCTGTAGGAAAACATCCCACAATACCGCAGAAACCTATTTTTTGTTGCTTTCAAGATGAAGTCTAATGTGAATTTTGTGTCTGAAGATGGAGAGAGGAAATATGATAATACAAAACAATAGGCAGTGTCAAGTGGTTTTATGCGTGAATAGTGCAAACAGAGGATGGATATCTTGAAGAAAGATATCAACAAATTTCACATTGCAGCTGGTATATATGGTATACTTGATCATTCTTTGAGTTCGCATCTAGTTGTTCACGACTGTTTTAGTGTTTTGTTTTGTGTCTATCCCCTTGGATTATTGATTTTGGAGCTACTGACCTTATATGTGATAACTTGAGGGCATTCAAAATCATGTCATGGAATCAAATTCCTTGTGGTGAGGTTACTAAGAGAGATTTCGTATATTTTCCTAATTTCAACCTCAATTTGGTATTTATCCCGGATATTAACAAAGGTAAAAAAACCCAGTGCCAATCTTATGATTATTGTGTGATTTAGAACTTCTCGCTGTAGAAGATTGGTTCGGTTATCCTCAAGTGTAGCCTTTGTCATTTGGATTATGCGACTTGAATTGATAGTAGTTCTTATAATGTTTCAGAGTCCACCATTTGGCACTATAGGTTTGGACATTCCTTTTCTACAAAGTTAGAGATGTTTCACAAATACTTTGTTGTTGTTGTTTCTATTGAGTAGTAGCAGGGCTATACTTGAGTAACTAAATATTTGGTTCTTCATTTAGTCCATTTTGGGGGCCTTATTCCTTACCTTAAATTCATTGCTTATTAATAGTACTTTTTGGCAATGGTTGATGAAAATACTAGATACAGTTGGAGTGTATTATTTTAAAAACAGTTTGAGATGATAGGAAATGTTGCAGACTTCATTACTATGGTGAAAAATCAGTTCTCAAGAAGGATTAAACTGATTACAAGTATAATTACATTGCGCCTAGGCTAGATGATTTGCGTAGAAGCAAAGGACATTGTTCATCATTTTAGTTGTAATGAAACGCCTGATTAGAATGCTAGGGTGGAAAGGAAACACCAACACATTTTAGGAGTGGCTCAAGCTCTAATGAAGCAGTCATTCTTACCAAAATAATTGTGGACTTCTGAAGTTTTACATGTATACCTCATTAACAGAATGACACTGATGACGTTGAATAAAAGTTCTCCCTTTTTCCTGTTACAATGTGCATTACTACATGTTGATAACCTTAAAATTGTTGGTTTCCTTTGCTATGTTGGCAGGTCAGGGTAAGTGTGTCTTCTTAGATTGCAAGATGATATGGAATGGGTTATTGTCTATGATCCCATTAGGAAACGGATTATGGTTTCCAGACATATTGTGTTCTGTGACCATATTTTCCCATACAAAAGTCATCAATAACCTTACTCACACTTGGGATTTGTTTCCTACCCAAGCCCTGCTGACTGCTGCCACTTGAACCAATTCCATTCATCAATTCAAATCAGTGATTTTGTTTGTACCTGTCTTTCCATATCGACAGATTATGTTGCACCAGTTTCTTTAATAGATTTCCCAATCTTAGCCTTACTATATCAGTTCATCCTGATGAACTAGTGGCTGCCACCACACCTCTTAATATACAGCCCTCCTCATCTATGGAGATGACATTGTGATAGTTAGTTACACTCCCCATAAGCTTTTCAAAGTTAAGAATATGATTGATAGATTTACGCAAATACAATTATTTAGTTTGGACTAGTTTCTCCGACTCATGCCGAGAGAGAGGGCCAACGGGTGAAACAAGGCATTGGTGGTGGTGGGACAAGCAATGGGGTGGGGGCTCGCTGCTGCTGGTTGGAGCGTCTGTTAGTATAGAGGCTTAGAGTAGAGATAGAGAGAGCTTGAGTGAGAAAAGGGACTGTTAATGGGGAGGGATACCATTTCCAGGTTCCTTCTCATTGAGGCGTATTGTCAGGTTCCTTCATGTTGAGTGTGCGTGTTGAAAATGTGGCAGCAAATAAAGGGTGCCAATATCTATGGATATAGCCATAAAAAATTGAGACAAGTCCATCAGTTAACTTGTTTGTTTCCTATTTCTTATGTATCTATGGATATAGCCAACAAAAATTGAGGGGTCGTGGTCGTAAGTAACACTAATATCCATTGATAACGCTCCATTTTCTTGTATAATGGTTTATTTAGTTAATCCCAACATAATTAGTTACTTCATCTTCTTGTATATAAGACTCTTCTTTGTACACATTCATTCATTTTGTTGAAGTCATATTATGATATTAGGTTTCGTCATTTCTGGCATGAATTATCTGATCATATGAGTGAGAACAAAAAACACTCATCTAATTTCAAACTTGAAAATTGTTTATTGCAAGAGGATAGAAATTGAAGGAATTAATTGGAAATTAAACTGAAATTGGTTAGTGCATATTGTCAATTTGCTTTGATTAACAGTATATATATTTATACATGTGTGACATAGGTTTGGAGGCTTTGTGGCATTTCTCATTTACATGATCACAACTTTCACCCTCTACAATCCTGTTTGGAGTTTCGTAGATCATATTAATGGCGATGAACCAAGGAGATACACAGTACATTTACCATCTCTATCTAATGTCTATATTGTTACTTTATGCTTTCATTTTTTATATTTTGTTCTTTCTTCCGTTTATTAGGTGATATGTAGGTTGAGAGGACACTTAGGTCCTGCATGTAACGCTGTTGGACATTTGGTAGTCAAGTTTGGGGGTTAACCATTTTTATTCAAATCTTGTTTGGAGATACTTAAAGGTGGGCATTGATCTGTGCTTAAGAGCATGTTTCATTTAATTATGTTTTAGAATTGATCTTGAAAATAATTTATATTCAAACCAACCACTGATAAAAAAACAATCATAAAACCAATCTTATTGTTAGTAATTAATAGTCTACATTTTGTGACTCCTTAATTTATTCAAATATTTCGTAATACATTTATGTTAAGGTAATAATTTGGTATTGTTCTAAATAAATTGGTAAAATTGTCCTGCTGTTTTCCTTCTAATAATATTCTCGTATGATAGTTTGGTAGGAATGCACATTCAGTTCTCCAGGTGAAGGTCCATTTCGTAAAGATGCTCTAAGTTGGTGTTGAGCTTCCTTTGAACCTGAGGGCATATGGTATACTTGATAATTATTTGAGTTCTTATTTAATAGTATTTCTTTTGATGTTTCAAAGTCTGACCTTTGATACTATAGTATTGGACATGTTTTTTTTTACAAAGTTAGCTATGTTTCACAAATACTTTCCAATTGTGGTTTTTAATAAAGATCTGGCTTGTGATATTTGTCTCTCTGCAAAGGAAATTTGATTGACATTTCTATTGAGTAATAACAGGGCTATTAGTTCTTTTCATTTTGTCCATTCAGATGTTCGGGGGCTTAATCCATACCTTGAATTCATGCCTATAAGTACTTTTTGGTAATGGTTGATGACAGTACTAGATGCACTTGAATTGTGATATTTGGAAAAAGTGGCAGACTCCATTACTATGGTAGAAAATCGGTTTGCAAGAAGGACTAAACTGATTAGAAATGATAATCAAATTGTGTTTAAGCCAGATGATTTGTGTAGAAGCAAGGGCATTGTTCATCATTTTATTTGTGTTGAAACATCTATTACTAGAATGCTAGGGTTGGAAAGAAAGCATCCATACATATTAGGAGTGGCTCAGCCCTAATGAAGCAGTCATTCTTACCAAAATAGTTGTGGACTTGCAAAGTTTTACAAGTTGTATATCTCAGTAACAGAATGGCATTGATGATGTTGAATAAAAGTTCTCTTCAAAATTTACAATGTGCATTTCTAGACGATGATAGCCTTAGAATTTGTTGGTTTCCTTCGCTATATGTTTCCAACAATTTGCTAGGTAGAACAACCAATTCCACTCCTCAATCCAGACCATGATTTCCACTATACCTGTCCTGCCATATCAGCACATTCTCTTGCACCAGGTTATTGATTTCCCGATCTTTAATTTAAGTAAAGCCTACTGAACTAGTGGTTACTACCACACCTTCATACACACCCCTCCTCATCTATGTAAATGACATTGTGATAGTTAATCACAGTTCTCATAAATTTTCCAAAGTTAAGAATGTGATTGATAGAAACATAGGTATAAAGGATATTGGAAAAAATTTCTGGGCTTTGAAGTTTCCCATTCACCAAGAGATATCTCTATTTGTCACCGGCATCACTGCCTCAATTTTCTCACTGATTAGAAAATTCTTGGCAGCAAACTCCCGTTGACCTGGTTCTCACTTACATTAAGATGATGGGCCTCTTTTTCATGATGTTGCTTTATATGGGTATTTGGTTGTTAAAATTCTATATTTGACCATTGCTTTGCTTGATATATCATTTCCAGTGCAACAACTTTCCAAATGTTCATCCAAGGGTCACTAGGTCATGGGTTTTCTTTAGTAGGACATCTTCTCTAGACTTACGCAATCACAATTATTGAGTTTGAATTGGTTTCTTCAACTCGTGTATGGACAAGCAATGTAGTGGGGGATCGCTGCTTCTGTTTGTAATGCCAGTTAGGAGAGTCTGAGAAAAAAGATATAGAGAGAGAGGTTGAGAGAGAAAAGGGGATGGGGAGGGAGACCATCTGAAGGGTCCTTCTAATTGAGGTGTATTGTCTGATTGGTCCGTTAGTACGCTTCATGCACGTTTCCGATAGACACAACCTCCAGCAAGTGAATTTTCAAATACCAGCGGGCAAGCTTGTAAAAATGTGCAAGTGACTATTGAGAGTATCGATAGACTTTGAGGAAATTCACTTACCAACGAGCATGTCGGTTGAAAATGTGGTAGCAAATAAAGGGCACCAAGATTAGCAATAAATTGGTTATGAATCAGAGACTAGAAGTTGATTCCAAATGATGTCCATATCTAGAGATGGCTCTTAGTCTTAGTTGAGAGCTTTACCACTCCCTAACTTAGATTTTGAGGCAAGTAAACTTCTATGCTACTATTTTGGATCCAAGTCAAGTTTTAGAAATTTAGGTCAAATCTTATTCTTTAATTGAACGCAAAAATTTGGTTTTGCATTCATATGCATATTATGATCATGTGTTGCAGGAAGATGTGTTATGTTTCATCAGATTGGTGTTATCCAGCTATTTATAAAGGTACTGAAATCTCAATTTAGCTTTTATTGATTTGATTTCTAGGCTATGATATGATTTCTAGGCTATGATATGATTTCTAGGCTATGATATGCAATGAAAGTTTAAAGACCTGACAAGCTCTACATCTTTCATTTTATAAGTACACTTTTTACCAAAGTAAGTTTAATAAAACCTAGAATAGTCTTTTGTATGTGTCTGTGTGTTCATGTAATACCTTTCATCTATTTTGTTGTGATGTTTGCTTGTTGCTTGTTCCCTCCATTTGTTTTTTTAATCTTCTGTTTGCTACTTTTGATTGTTTTCTGTTAGTGTTGCTTCTTCTAATGAGATTATTGAGAGGTTGGTGTTTAAGGTGGTGAGTTATTGAGAAAATGAGATTGTAGATGATTTGAATAACATGAAATAGAAAAGAAACAAGAGAGATAAGAGCTGGTTTGAGTTTGCATCTAGTTTGGGTTTCGAGTCTGCTTCACAGAGAGAGAAATAGGTGCGAACATGACAAATTGGAGAAAAAAAGAGCTGCCAACGAACATGACAAATTGGAGAAAGAAAAAGAGCTGCGAACTTGACGAATCGGAAAAAGAAAAGATCGGAGCTTCTTGATTGGATTTCGATTATTCTGAATTCATTCTAGTTTGTTCGTTGATTGATTTCGATTGTTCTTACGAAATTGGAGAAAGAAATGCAGAGGTGTGTTCTTAATTTTCGATTTTCAATCTTCTGCACTTTGAATCAAATTCTTTATAATTGATTTGACCTGTCATCTTCGTGTTTGGCATTGATGTTTCGAGGCAACTTTTTCTTTTCTTTTTCATTTGCGGCGGTAATGGTAACATACCGTTCTTGAAATTCAAACAAGAATGTTCAATCTCAGTGAATGTTGATAATTCAAACCGTAGATTTCTGGTTTTTATTGGTACTGGATAAAGCTGACAACAGAGTCACAAACTTTGTTATTCGGATTCAAGTTTCTTTGAATTTAGGGTTTGAATAATCAACATTCATGAATTTAGGGTTTGAAATTAATGGTTTTCTTGGTTGGATCTTCAATTATTCTGCAGTAGTTGTGTAGCTTCATCTCTCTCCTTTCCATTTACAATCAATTCTCCTTCAGATTTATCGATTTTTCTCTTTTGTTCAACATGCATTCCACGAATGTTTTGGGGTAGGTTTTTGTTTGCAACTTTAACATATTATTTTTGAGTATACATTCTTGTATAATCTTGATCATTCCTGATTATTCATGTCTAAGGAGGCTTATAAAAATCAAAAAATTTCAATAAGTATCCCCCTAGGACAAGTCGGTTGCTATCTTAGGAACTTAGGATGATCTAAAATTTAACTACGAGGTGCATTCTTGAGTAACTTGGAATATGAATTTTTTGTTCATATGCAATTGGCATAATATGATATGATGACCTTAAATTTTATTACAAATTCTTGATCTAAAATGTGGCTTTAAATAGTTTTTTATTCAAGATAGTATATTTGGGTGATCCAGATTTTAATCATGAGATGCTTCTTGATTCAAAATGTGGTTAGCAATATGGATTATTTGTTCATATGAAATTGGGATAATTTGATTGGATGATCTTAAATTTAATCATAAGATAGGTTTTTGACCCAAAATGTGGCTTGTAATATAAATTTTTTATTCATGATAGTATGTTTGTATAACTTAGATTTTGATCACAAGATTGATTCTTGACTCAAAAATGTGACTTATGAATGATTTTTCATTAAAATTGGGATACTATGATTGGATGATCCTATATTTAGTTATGAGATGGATTTTTTACCCAAAATATAGGTTGCAATATGAATTTTGATTCATATGAAATTTGGATGGATTGTTGGTTCAAAATGTGAATTTTTGGGATTCTTGGTTGCAATATGTTGGGATTCTTGGTTGCAATATGAAATTTAATAATAAAATTGATTCTTGGTTCAAATTGTGGCTTCAAATATGAATTTTCTGTTCATATGAAATTGTGATAATATGAGTTGATGACTCTAAATTTAATCACGAGATGAATTCTTGATTCAAAACGTGGCTTGAAATATGAATTTTTAATTCATATTAAATTAGAATAGTGTGTTTGGATGACTTGAATTTCATTACGAATTAGATTATTGACTCTTAATGTGGCTTTCAATTTGAATTTTTTATTCATGATATAAATGAAAATTCATATTGCAAACCACAGTTTGGGTCAATAATCCATTTCATGATTAAATGTTTGGATGACTTATATTTTAATCACGAGATGAATTTTTGTCTCAAAATGTGACTTGAAATATGTATTATTTTTCAAATAAAATTGGAATAATTTGATAAGATGATCCTACATATAATCATGAAATGGATTCTTGACCCAAATTGTGGTTTGCAATATGAATTTTCATTAATATGAAATTGGGATTATATGTTTGGATGAAGCAAAATTTAATTGTGAGATGGATTTTTGACCCAAAATATGGTTTGTAATATAAATTTTATGTGCATATGAAATTGGGATAATATGATTGGATGACCCTAAATTTAATCTCGAGATGAATTTTAGACAAAAAATGTGGCTTGAAATATGAATTTTTAATTCATATTAAATTGAGATAATATGTTTGGATGACTCATATTGTAATTACAAGATGGATTCTTGATCCAAAATTTGACTTGCAATATGAATTATTTTTCATATAAAATTGAGATAATTTGATTAGATGATCCTACATTTAATCATGAGATGGATTATTGACAAAAAAAGTGGTTTGCAATATGAATTTTTACTCATATAAAATTGGGATGATATTTTTGGATGAACTAAAATTTATTTGTGATATGGATTCTTGACTCAAAATGTGGTTTGCAATATTAATTTTCTGTTCATATGAAATAGGGATAATATGATTGAATATCCCTACATTTAATCTCGAGATGAATTCTTGACCCAAAATATAGCTTGAAATATGAATTTTTAATTCACATTAAATTGAGATAATATGTTTGGATGACTCATATTTTAATCACGAGATGGATTCTTGGCCTAAAATGTAACTTGTAATATGAATTATTTTTCGTATAAAATTGGGATAATATGATTGGATGATCCTACATTTAATCTTGAGATGGATTCTTGACCCAGAATTAGGTTTACAATATGAATTTTTATTCATATGAAATTGGGATAATTTGATTAGATGATCGTACATTTAATCATGAAATGGATTCTTGATCCAAAATGTGGTTTGCAATATGAATTTTTATTCAAATGAAATTAGGATGAAATTTTTGGATGAACGAAAATTTAATTGTGCGATGGATTTTTGACCCAAAATGTGGCTTGTAATATGAATTTTATGTTCATATGAAATTGGGAATGTGACTTGCAATATGAATTATTTTTCATATAAAATGGAGATAATTTGATTAGATGATTCTACATGTAATCGTGAGATGGATTATTGACCAAAAATGTGGTTTGCAATATGAACTTTTATTCATATGAAATTGGGAATGTGACTTGCAATATGAATTATTTTTCATATAAAATGGAGATAATTTGATTAGATGATTCTACATGTAATCGTGAGATGGATTATTGACCAAAAATGTGGTTTGCAATATGAACTTTTATTCATATGAAATTGGGAAGATATTTTTGGATGAACCAAAATTTATTTATGAGATGGATTCTTGACTCAAAATGTGATTTTGCAATATGAATTTTCTGTTCATATGAAATAGGGATAATATGATTGGATGACCCTAAATTTAATCTCGAGATGAATTCTTGACCAAAAATGTGGTTTGCAATATGAACTTTTATTCATATGAAATTGGGATAATATGATTGGATGACCCTAAATTTAATCTCGAGATGAATTCTTGACCAAAAATGTGGTTTGCAATATGAACTTTTATTCATATGAAATTGGGATAATATGATTGGATGACCCTAAATTTAATCTCGAGATGAATTCTTGACCAAAAATGTGGTTTGCAATATGAACTTTTATTCATATGAAATTGGGATAATATGATTGGATGACCCTAAATTTAATCTCGAGATGAATTCTTGACCAAAAATGTGGTTTGCAATATGAACTTTTATTCATATGAAATTGGGAAGATATTTTTGGATGAACCAAAATTTATTTATGAGATGGATTCTTGACCCAAAATGTGGCTTGTAATATGAATTTTATGTTCATATGAAATTGGGATAATATGATTGGATGACCCTAAATTTAATCTTGCGATGAATTCTTGACCAAAAATGTGGTTTGAAATATGAATTTTTAATTGATATTAAATTGAGATAATATGATTGAATGACTCATATCGTAATTACGAGATGGATTCTTGACCCAAAATGTGACTTGCAATATGAATTATTTTTCATATAAAATGGAGATAATTTGATTAGATGATTCTACATGTAATCGTGAGATGGATTATTGACAAAAAATGTGGTTTGCAATATGAACTTTTATTCATATGAAATTGGGAAGATATTTTTGGATGAACCAAATTTTATTTATGAGATGGATTCTTGACTCAAAATGTGATTTTGCAATATGAATTTTCTGTTCATATGAAATAGGGATAATATGATTGGATGACCCTAAATTTAATCTCGAGATGAATTATTGACCCAAAGTATAGCTTGAAATATGAATTTTTAATTCATATTAAAATGAGGTAATATGTTTGGATGACTCATATTTTAATCACGAGTTGGATTTTGGCATAAAATGTGACTTGTAATATTGATTATTTTTCGTATAAAATTGGGATAATAGGATTGAATGATCCTACATTAAATCTTGAGATGGATTCTTGACCCAAAATGTGGTTTGAAATATGAATTTTTATTCATATGAAATTGGAATAATTTGATTAGATGATCCTACATTTAATCATGAAATGGATTCTTGACTCAAAATATGGTTTGCAATATGAATTTTTATTCATATGAAATTAGGATGAAATTTTTGGATGAACCAAAATTTAATTGTGAGATGGATTTTTTATCCAAAATGTGACTTGTAATATGAATTTTATGTTCATATGAAATTGGGATAATATGATTGGATGACCCTAAATTTAATCTCGAGATGAATTATTGACCCAAAGTATAGCTTGAAATATGAATTTTTAATTCATATTAAAATGAGGTAATATTTTTGGATGACTCATATTTTAATCACGAGTTGGATTCTTGGCATAAAATGTGACTTGTAATATTGATTATTTTTCGTATAAAATTGGGATAATAGGATTGAATGATCCTATATTTAATTTTGAGATGGATTCTTGACCCAAAATGTGGTTTGAAATATGAATTTTTATTCATATGAAATTGGAATAATTTAATTAGATGATCCTACATTTAATCATGAAATGGATTTTTGACTCAAAATGTGGTTTGCAATAAGAATTTTTATTCATATGAAATTAGGATGAAATTTTTGGATGAACCAAAATTTAATTGTGAGATGGATTTTTTATCCAAAATGTGACTTGTAATATGAATTTTATGTTCATATGAAATTGGGATAATATGATTCGATGACCCTAAATTTAATCTCGAGATGAATTCTTGACCAAAAACGTGGTTTGAACTATGAATTTTTATTTCATATTAAATTGAGATAATATGATTGGATGACTTGTATTGTAATTACAAGATGGATTCTTTAACCAAAATGTGACTAGCAATATGAGTTATTTTTCATATAAAATGGAGATAATTTGATTAGATGATCCTACATTTAATCATGAGATGGATTATTGACCAAAAATAGGGTTTGCAATTTGAATTTTTATTCATATGAAATTGGAATGATATTTTTGGATGATCCAAAATTTATTTATGAGATGGATTCTTGACTCAAAATGTGATTTTGCAATATGAATTTTCTGTTTATATGAAATAGGGATAATATGATTGGATGACCATAAATTTAATTTCGAGATGAATTCTTGACCCAAAATATAGCTTGAAATATGAATTTTTAATTCATATTAAATTGAGGTAATATGTTTGGATGATTCATATTTTAATCACGATATGGATTCTTGGCCTAAAATGTGACTTGTAATATGAATTATTTTTCGTATTAAATTAGGATAATATGATTGAATGATCCTACATTTAATCTTGAGATGGATTCTTGATCTAAAATATGGTTTGCAATATGAATTTTTATTCATATGAAATTAGGATAATTTGATTAGATGATCCTACATTAATCATGAAATGGATTCTTGACCCAAAATGTGGTTTGCAATATGAATTTTTATTGATATGAAATTATGATAAATTTTTTGGATGAACCAAAATTTAATTGTGAGATGGATTTTTGACCCAAAATGTGGCTTGTAATATGAATTTTATGTTCATATGAAATTGGGATAATAAGATTGGATGACCATAAATTTAATCTCGAGATGAATTCTTGACCAAAAACGTGGCTTGAAATATGAAATTTTAATTTATATTAAATTGAGATAATATGATTGGATGACTCATATTGTAATTACGAGATGGATTCTTGACCCAAAATGTGACTTGCAATATGAATTATTTTTCATATAAAATGGAGATAATTTGATTAGATGATCCTACATTTAATCGTGAGATGGATTATTGACCAAAAATGTGGTTTGCAATATGAACTTTTATTCATATGAAATTGGGATGATATTTTTGGATGAACCAAAATTTATTTATGAGATGGATTCTTGGCTCAAAATGTGATTTTGCAATATGAATTTTCTGTTCATAAGAAATAGGGACAATATGATTGGATGATCCTAAATTTAATCTCGAGATGAATTCTTGACCCAAAATATAGCTTGAAATATGAATTTTTAATTCATATTAAATTGAGGTAATATGTTTGGATGATTCATATTTTAATCACGAGATGGGTTCTTGGCCTAAAATGTGACTTGTAATATGAATTATTTTTCGTATTAAATTAGGATAATATGATTGAATGATCCTACATTTAATCTTGAGATGGATTCTTGATCCAAAATATGGTTTGCAATATGAATTTTTATTCATATGAAATTAGGATAATTTGATTAGATGATCTTTCATTGAATCATGAAATGGATTCTTGATCCAAAATGTGGTTTGCAATATGAATTTTTATTCATATGAAATTAGAATGATATTTCTGGATGAACCAAATTTTAATTGTGACATGGATTCTTGACTCAAATTGTGGTTTGAAATAAGAATTTTCTGTTCATATGAAATTGGGATAATATGATTGGATGACCATAAATTTAATCTCGAGATGAATTCTTGACCAAAAACGTGGCTTGAAATATGAAATTTTAATTCATATTAAATTGAGATAATATGATTTGATGACTTGTATTATAATTAGGAGATGGATTCTTTAACCAAAATGTGACTTGCAATATGAATTATTTTTCATATAAAATTGAGATAATTTGATTAGATGATCTGCATTTAATCATGAGATGGATTATTGACCAAAAATGTGGTTTGGAATATGAATTTTTATTCATATGAAATTGGGATGATATTTTTGGATGAACCAAAATGTTTTTATGAGATGGATTTTTGACTCAAAATGTGATTTTGCAATATGAATTTTCTGTTCATATAAAATAGGTATAATATGATTGAATGTCCCTACATTTAATCTCGAGATGAATTCTTAACCTAAAATATATAGCTTGAAATATGAATTTTTAATTCATATTAAATTGAGGTAATATGTTTGTATGACTCATATTTTAATCACGAGATGGATTCTTGGCCTAAAATGTGACTTGTAATATGAATTATTTTTCGTATAAAATTACGATAATATGATTGAATGATCCTACATTTAATCTTGAGATGGATTCTTGACCCCAAATGTGGTTTGCAATACGAATTTTTATTAATATGAAATTAGGATGAAATTTATGGATGAACCAAAATTTAATTGTGAGATGGATTTTTGACCCAAAATGTGGCTTGTAATATGAATTTTATGTTCATATGAAATTGGGATAATATGATTTGATGATCCTAAATTTAATCTCGAAATGAATTCTTGACCAAAAACGTGGCTTGAAATATGAACTTTTAATTCATATTAAATTGAGATAATATGATTGGATGACTCATATTGTAATTACGAGATGTATTCTTGACCCAAAATGTGACTTGCAATATGAATTATTTTTCATATAAAATGGAGATAATTTGATTAGATGATCCTACATTTAATCATGAGATGGATTATTGACCAAAAATGTGGTTTGCAATATGAATTTTTATTCATATGAAATTGTGATGATATTTTTGGATGAACCAAAATTTATTTATGAGATGGATTCTTGACTCAAAATGTGATTTTGCAATATGAATTTTCTGTTCATATGAAATAGGGATAATATGATTGGATGACCCTAAATTTTTAATTCATATTAAATTGGGGTAATATGTTTGGATGACTCATATTTTAATCACGAGATGGATTCTTGACCTAAAATGTCACTTGTAATATGAATTATTTTTTCGTAGAAAATTGCGATAATATGATTGGATGATCCTACATTTAATCTTTTGATGGGTTCTTGACCCAAAATGTGGATTGTAACATGAATTTTTAGTCATATGAAATTGGGATAGTATGTTTGGATGAATCAAAATTTAATCATGAGATGGATTCTTAACCCAAAATGTGATTTTGCAATATGAATTTTCTGTTCATATGAAATTGGGATATAGGATGACCCTAAATTTAATCACAAGTTTAATTCTTGATCCAAAACGTCGTTTGAAATATGAATTTTAATTCATATTATATTGGGATATTGTGTTTTGATTACTCGAAATTTAATTATGCATTAGATTATTGACCCTAAATGTGGTTTGTCATATGAATTTTTTATTCAAATGAAGTTGAGATGAAATGATTGGATGACCCTAAATTTAATCACGAGATGGATTTTTTTACCATAAATGTGGCTTGCAACATGAATTTTTTTATTCATATGAAATTGGGATAGTATGATTAAATGACTCTAAATTTAATCACAAGATGAATTCTTGTCCTAAACTGTGGCTCGCAATATGAATTTTTTATTCATGAATAGCATGTTCAGAAGATCTGAATTTTAATCACTAGATAGATTCTTGAACCAAAATGTGGCTTGCAATATGAATTATTTGTTCATATGAAATTGTGATAATATGATTGGATGACCCTAAATTTAATCACGAGATGAATTCTTGACTCAAAATAAGGCTTGCAATATGATTTTTTATTCTGATGTCTTTAATAGTTTTTCTTAAAATTGATTGAGCATGAGAGACAAGATGGAAGGAGAAATTTGAGTACTTGGTTAACCTAATTGATGGTAAGACTGTAAGAAACCATTTGGTAAAGGAAAGGACAATTGGAGCACAAAATAGTGCATTTCTGTTGGAAAATATCCCACAGTACTGCAAAAACCTATTACAAGAAACAAGGTCATTTTTTGTTGCGCTGAAGATGAAGTCTAATATGAGTTTTGTGTTTGAAAATGGAGAGAGTAAATATGATAATACAAAACAATAGACAGTGTCAAGTGTTTTTATTCGTGATAGTGCAAATAGAGGATGGATATCTTAAAGAAAGATATCAACATATTTCACATTGCAGTTGAACATTCATTTGACACTATACTTTCTTCATAGTCCACCCTTTGGCATTATAGGTTTGGACATTCATTTTCTACAAAGTGAGATGTTTCACAAATACTTTGTTATTGTTGTTTCTATTGAGTAATAACATGGTTATACTTAAGTAACTAAATATTTGATTCTTTTCATTTAGTCCATTCAGATATTTGAGGGCCTTATTCCTTACCTTAAATTCATTGCTTACTAATAGTACATTTTGGTAATAGTTGATGAAAATACTAGATACAGTTGGAGTGTATTATTTAAAAAACAGTTGTCACTTAAGATGATGAGACTCTTTTACATGATGTTGCTTTATATGGGTATTTGGTTGTTAAAATTCTATATTTGACCATTGCTTTGCTTGATATATCATTTCCAGTGCAACTACTTTTCAACTTTTCATCCAAGGGTCACTAGGTCCCTAAAGTTATGGTCCAAGAAACAAATATATATAGGCTTAATTGCAGTTTTGGTCTCCCTATTTTAACCGAATCGCGAAAGTAGTCCCTCTATTTTGTTTATCCTCAGTTTTGGTCTTCCAAACAGAATTTTTGTCCAAAATTTGTTTAAATTTCATTTTTTTTGTATTTATTTAAGTCACATATGTCTCAAGATCTCATTTGCAACAATTGTACCTAAAATCTATTACCATAAATGGTGTAATACAATTTTAAAAAATAAAATTTCATCAAGTTTTGGATCAAAATTCTGTTTTGGGGACCAAAACTAGGGAGAAACAAAATGGGGGGACTACTTTCACAATTTAACTAAAATAGAGAGACCAAAACTGCAATTAAGCCATATATATATATGTATATATATATGCATGCGCATGTGCGAGCTCTCTCTTTCAAAGTTAAAAAAGAAAGTAATAAATTAATTATGAATCTGAGACTAGAAGTTCATTCCAAATTATTTCCATAATTGCACATAACTGCAATTGTACTACTGTGATTATACCTATCTAGAGATGGTATTCTACATAAGTGAAGAGTTTCAACATCAGGTATCTCACGTGTACTTCTGTTTCTCATGCTTGTGTAAGCTAACATTGTTCTCTCCTTTATAGATGAATCATTGTCATTTTAATTGTTCAAATTTATCATTGTCTTATTATAAAACCTTACCGATTTGCTCCATCTATCAAATCATTTGAACTTAAAAATAATAATGTCACATATTTTAAATTGTGTGGCACACGATCTCATGATGTAGAAAATTCTAGATGTATTGATTATTCATATGTTATTAATTAAATTATAAAAATGAATAATTTTTAAAGTCGAAATTAAAGTTTTCATAATATTTTATCATAATTTTACGATTGTTAGTCATTTTACACTATCTATCATTTTTTAGTTAAAAAATTAGAAGAATGATAATAAACTGGCATATATTAAGTAGAATAATCAATTTCATGAATTGGTGAAAGTCAAGTGACTAAAACTGAAGCTAAATCTTTTTATTTTTTTTTATTTTATACTTTCAAGTTAACTAGCAAAAAAACTTGTAAACTATTGCGGGTTACAAAACTTGTAAACTATCGCGGGTTATGCGTAAGTGGAATTTTTTAACTGTCTCGTTTAACTTTCAAACAAATATTTGTTTTGTGTTTTTCTATGTGACAACGAAAATGTTTGTCAAATTATTTTTTAATATTTATTAAATTCAAATATTTGTTTCGTACTTTTTTATATATCAAAAAGAAAAAAAATTGTCGTGTGATTTTTTATCTATACCACTTACAAATATTTGTCTCGTGTTTATTTTATATCATTTATAAATATTTATCTTGTATTTTTTAATATTTATTAATGACAAATATTTGTAAAGTGTTTTTTATGTATCAGTAATAAATATTTATCTTGTGATTTTTTATACTTATCATTAACAAATATTTGTACCATATTTTTTTATACACTAAATATATAAATTTAGCATGTGTTATTTTAATATTTGTTCTTTGTTTTTTTTATGTATTACTGATAAATATTTTTTATGTGATTATTTTTATTTAACTGAAAATTATTTATTCCGTTTTATGTAATAGTTATAAATATTTATTTTTCATTTTGTTAATATTTATCAATGGCAAATATTTAGTGTAATCATTATTTTTACAAATACAGCTTGTGTAATTTAAAAAAAAATTAAGAAATAGTATTTTAAAATTTAAAAACTAAAAAACTTGTTTAGATTATTTGTTTTTAAAAACTGTTTTATAAAATTATTTTTAATATTATACTTTTTAAAACTAAAAAGCAATACAGATAACTGATGTTTTATTTTTCATTTTTTAGTTTTTTTAACGTCAAACTATTTTAAAAATTGAGTTGTCAAACAGATGTTTTTAAAATTTTATTTTTAAAAACTGTTTTCTAAATTAATTTTCAAAAACTTAAAAGTAAAACACAATCAAACAAGCCATAAGTTTTAAGTTCCTAATTTCTAAAAAACCACTCGATTTTTGTTAAAAAGAAAACTTTCTTTTAAAATGTTGGATTTTTGCTAGTTATTTTTTTTATAGGGTAGTCATATGTTTCTTATATTATAAGGTAGTTATTTCATTTTTTTTTTTGGTAGATTGACTTTTTTTATAATGATAAGTTAATGACATTTTCCCTTAAAATTTAAATATGGTTAAAAATAAAAAGGGCAATATTGATTTTCTTATAGTTATTTCTTTTATTATACTGATATTTTATTTTCATATATGTATATTTTCCTTTAATTATATATATGAAAAATATTAAATGTTACGATGAAAAATGAAAAATGAAAAATCTATAGTACAACATTGCTATATTATGATATGATATAACATAGCTATATTATTTTATACATTAAGGACAAACATTTAAGAAGTGGTCATAACAATTATAAACCCTACTTAAAGAGACGTGACTTTGAGGAAATACAATCTGTTGTTTGTGTCCTCGGGCTCAAAGTGGTGAAATGTAAACCATATGAATTCTCTTATGATAATGGGGATCCCCACTTTCCCACCTTATTGGCAGATTGAGGAGCACCCCTTAGTGCCCGTCATTTTCTCCATTCATATTATTGTACTTACATAATTATGATACCTTATTTTTATCCCTTTGATTGAGGAGCAAATTCTACGCTTTATAAAAAATAAAATAAAAACTTGTGACAATCCTTTCTAAATACACCACCGGCCTTAATTTCTTCAACCATGGTGTCTTAAATGGATGTCAAATTTTCATATGCATGTATGTTGAGAGATCAATTTTGGTAACTTGTAAATATTTCGATGATCAAGTCATGAGATATTGAGGCAAGTAACGGGTATTTTTAGAACCCTCAATTAAATTTTAAAGTCCAAAGGATCGCTTAAAAAATTTTGAGAAAAAAATAAAAGAATTTTGAAAATTATTTTCTATCGGGAAAAAAAAAATTATCAGAAAATTTTGAAAAAAAACTAAAAAAAAATTTGTCGATTTTTTTTTATAAATTTAAAAAACTAAGTTCGTAGACCCCACAAACACTTTATATATATTGTGATCTATATAAACTTTTCTTCTCATTCAACTTGAGAAAGATTTGTTCAAGAGTATTGATATAGAATTAATTATACAATTTTAATACAGATTCATACAGAGGTAGAGATAAATTAAAATGTAAGTTTGTGATTTATTTAATATATTATCAAAATTTTAAGATTAAATATATTTTTCTTAAAAAATTTATATGGTTCAATTTTTTATGTTCAATTTTCAGTCTCCAACTTTAAAAAGTAATGTGTATATGTATTTCCAACTTTAGAAATATGCAATTTTTAATTGAAATTCCGTTCACTATTCCTTTTATGTTTGTTAGAATGACCGCAAACATATATTTATTTCACTATCCATATACTCTATTTATTTCGATATAAACTTCTTGTATTTCAATTTTTGTTATCAACTATAACATTTAAATAAATAAAAATATTTTTGTGTATATCTAATTAGACGTATACACTTTAAGAGAAAAATAGATAAAATAATATAATAATTTAATGATGTGATAGAAAATAAAAAATTAAAATAAATATAAAATAAAATATTTAATGAATATTTAAAATATAAAATATATATATGTATAATGTTGTTAATTTTTTTTTGATAATTTAGCTTAAATAGTGAACGAAGTATAGTTAATTGCGTCCCGATCAATAATACCCGTTTTCGAATAATATCCATTTTCTAATTCTAACTAAAACCGAGCTTTCATCATCACTCAATACCACAAAAGACTTTTTTCTATTACTTTTTGTTGTTATAAACTAAACTGAATTTGTGTTTCTTATCATATACTTTTATATACAGAATCCTTCATTTTGCTATTTGCTTGATCCCATTAATCCACAAAAACTGAATTATCAAAACAGAGTACCAAAAATGGTAGCTACAAAAAGCTTCACCTACCATCTTCTCACAGGTCGTTGGTTCATGTTATTTGCTTCTTCACTAATCATGTCTGTCGCAGGTGCAACCTACATGTTCGGTCTTTACTCTAACCAAATCAAAACCTCTTTATCCTACGACCAAACTACTCTTAACTTACTTAGTTTCTTCAAAGACCTTGGTGCCAATGTTGGTGTTATTTCCGGTTTGATCAATGAAATCACACCACCTTGGGTTGTTCTCTCTACCGGTGTCATCATGAATTTCTTTGGTTACTTCATGATATGGCTTTCTGTTACTAAAAAAATTCATAAACCCAAAGTTTGGTTAATGTGTCTTTATATTTGTATTGGTGCAAATTCTCAAACTTTTTCTAACACGGGTGCTTTAGTTACCTGTGTTAAGAATTTTCCTAATAGTCGTGGTAGTGTTTTAGGTTTTTTGAAAGGTTATGTTGGTTTAAGTGGTGCTATAATCACACAAATTTATCATAGTTTATATTATGATTATGATGATGAAAATAATGTTCAAGCTCTTATTTTACTTATTGCTTGGCTTCCTGCTGCTGTTTCTTTTCTTTTTCTTCCAACTATTAGGATATTGAAATTGAATCAACAACAATTTTCAAAAGAGAGTAATTTTTTTTATAATCTTCTTTATATTTCACTTGGTCTTGCTTTGTTTCTCATGGTTTTGATTATTGTCCAAAATAAGTTTAGTTTCTCAAGGATTGAGTATGTAGTTGGTGGAGTTGGTGTTATTTTCTTCCTACTTCTTCCACTTGTTGTAGTTTTTAGAGAGGAATTTAAGCTCTTGAAGGACAATTCTATTTCTCAATTGAAAGTTATCAATGAACTTCCACATGGGAATATGTCATCACATGGACAAGAAATGGACGTGCCAAAAATAACATCAACTATTAAAACAAATTTGGAGAACAAAAATTCTTGTTTCAAGACTCTGTTTAAATCTCCAAATAGAGGTGAAGACTACACAATTTTGCAAGCTTTGTTTAGTATTGACATGTTGATCCTCTTTATAGCAACAACTTTTGGTGTTGGTGGAACATTAACAGCAATTGATAACTTAGGGCAAATTGGTCATTCATTAGGATATCCTAGTAAAAGTACTACAACTTTTATGTCACTAGTGAGTATATGGAACTATCTAGGACGAGTTGCGGCGGGTTATAGTTCAGAAATCTTGTTAAACAAATACAAAATCCCTCGTCCATACTTGCTCACTACTGTTATGCTTCTATCTTGTGTTGGTCATATTCTAATAGCTCTTGGTATTCCAAACTCTCTTTACTTTTCTTCTGTGATTATTGGATTTTGTTTTGGAGCTCAATGGCCATTGATGTTTGCAATCATATCAGAAATTTTTGGATTGAAATACTACTCAACTTTGTACAATTTTGGAGCTGTGGCAAGTCCTGTGGGATCTTACATATTAAATGTGAGACTGACTGGTTATTTATATGATAAAGAAGCTTTGAAACAGTTGGAGAATAATGGACTAAAGAGACAAGAAGGGAAGGACTTAACTTGTGTTGGTGTAGAGTGTTACAAGATGGCTTTTATTATTATCACAACATCAACATTAATTGGATGTTTTGTTTCTTTTATTTTGGTGCTTAGGACAAAGGAATTTTACAAAGGAGATGTATTTAGAAAGTACAGGGCGGAACTTGAAGCAGCTGAGGCTGAGAAGAAGATTGTGAAAACTAGTGATACTCTATTTGAAAGTGAAGACATCTAAAACAACACAAAGTTAAGCTATGTTGGAGATACTCATACTCTTCCATGATAATTAAATAACATGCTAGAGTTTAAAGAATTGATCGGATCAAAATTTAAGATGAAGTTAAAAATATGTGCCCATAGATCATAATATAATAGAAAGAGATGTGTGGTTAATGTTTAGCTATGAATATTGAATTGATGTTTGGACTTTTTTTTAAATAAAATAAAAAGAATAGATTGTGCTTTCTTGAATGATTAGTATAATTTGCTATATTGTAATTATAAATATAGTTACTCTTGAGTTTGTGACGATTGAATTAATGTAATTTTTAGTGGTGTTTAAAATATATATAAAAAAATTATTTCATAAATTTTAAATATAATTGATATTTGTTATTTTGTAATGTTAATTTTTAATATATTAGTATATTGAAAGGTATATATATTAATGTTATTTAGTATGTAATATGTTATTTGACATATTAAATTTTCGTCGGAAATATCGTTGAAATGTATTAAGATCTAGGGAATTTTAATGGTGGTAAATTTAGTGTTTGGTGTTTGAGGTAATGTGTCTAAAGCATTTTTTGATTAATTTTTGCATTTATGTTTATACAGTGGTCTTGTTATTAAAGTTAAGTCTCTATATTTCTCTTAGATTCAACTTTAATTTGAGTGTGTGACTATATCGAATATTTATGGACATATTAATAAAATAGCGAAACACATCATCTTCATGCTAAATTTGTGACGGTATATGTAGTTTGGTATAGTATATCATGGGTAATAACTAACAAACAATTCTAGAATTAGAAAAAGAAAAAACTATTCTAGAGTATTATTATTCAATAAATTTTGATAATCAAAATAAAATAATATTATAGACTTAACACCACTTTAAATTTTGAGTTATAGAAAAACTTACAAATCAACATTCTTCCTTTTAAGTTTCTCTAAAAACACATACACATATTTTAATAATATCTATGCATATTCTTTCAGATACTGTTTTTTCAATAAAATGATCAAACTGCAAAACACATTGTCAAAAATATTATTTGAGGGTGAACTTTAACAAACTTGCCATAAGTCAACTTTTAGACACCAGAATATATTGCCGAGAATAAACAACTTAATTCAATGTTGTTGTTGTAATGATAATTTTGATAAATGTATTGAATAACATGACCATAATAAATAAATAAATGAAAATGTTGCACATCTTCAATTGATGGTTCATGTATTTTCTATTCTTACGCGTGAGTGAGATTTGGTTGCTTTAAACACGTTGACACATTGCATGAGTTAGACCATATATTAATATAAATTGTTTACAATTTATATTGTTTTAATGTGCATCAAGAAAGATTTTAATACAAGATTATATTAAAAAATTATAAACAGTAACTTAAGTCACTCACAAATCTCATTTAACATACTCCAAATAACTAGAACATTTTCTATGTGAAAAAATTAATTTCTAGATGTGAGATATTTGAAATTAAATTTTCATCTATAGATTGTCTCAATAACTAGAATGATGCCCTTATGAAATGTTTCATTGAAACTTATGTTTATAATTTATTATATGTTGTATAAAAAGATAATATAATTAGATACATTGATTAAAGAATAATTATTGCAGTTTAAAATTTAAAATTGTGATAGCATACAAGGTCAAAAGGTACTAAATTTATAGGCAGATATAATAGTGGTGTACTTAAATACGTCGCAGAGGAGTAATATATTTAAACAAGTCGTGTCTTTGTTTTTGTGATTTTGTTTATACCCTATGTACAAAAAGAAGAAAAGAAGGAAAATAAGAAAAATACATTTGTCTAAGTTGAAAGCGACACCTTATTGGAACATTTACAAATTTTTGTGCAAATTTATATTAGATATATAATACATTTCTATAAAAAAATTAGACATATAAGACTAAATGAAATAGAGGTTCTTTTTACATGACAACGATTCAACGAATATAATAATATAATAGAAGTTATAATTTACAATCATTATGTATTTTTTTAATATATATAATATCTACGTACATGACATAGCTTACTCAAATAATTATATTTAATAAATAAAAAATAATGAATGTTCATAGCTTTTAACGTATATATGAAGAATGTATTGAATTAAAAATAATAAAAAAAACACATTAATTTATCTAATATTTTAAATTAATTTTTTAATTTAAAAAATAATGTATTAAACTGTATTTTATATATAATTTATTTAATTAAAATTCGTAACACTTAAATTTTTAAATTTTATAACAAAAGTTAAAATTTAATTCTAGAAAAAGGATATCCACGTGTTACCTCTTATTAGAACAATATTTGATGAACACTACACCCAAAATTAAATATGACTTGTTTAATTTTCATTTTGTTATGTTAGTTATAAACTATCTTTACAAATATCAACATATTAGTTTTAAATTTTATAACATAGTTTAAAATTTAATTCTAGAAAAAGGATATCTACGTGTTATTTATTTTAAGATAATTTATTTTAATAAATATCTAGGTTATATGTGGTGAGAATATAAAATTTTGGTGTTACTATTTTTTCTGCTAATTTACCATTGATTTGAATTATTTTATTTACAATTTTATCTTTCTCTATTTAATTATAATTTCTTTTAATATCTATACATTTATCTATATCTATATCAAATAAATAGTATTAAATTATTGAACTTTTTAACATTGTTTTCACTCAACATAATATTTAATTAACTAACTAACTACTTACAATCAATACAAACAATAATATGTTATTGCTAACTGCTTACAATTTTTTTTCTATATATATAGATATTTATGTATACTACAAATCCTATTACATGGTTGATAATTGTATAAAAGTATATAAAATAGATAAACATAACAAATAGATTTTACTTAATTGACAAATGTAAATATTATTAAATTAAATAATTATTTTTTTATAGACAAAATAAAAATAAAAATATTATAAATGGTTAATAAATTATTTTCTCAGGACCTTTTTTTTGGTTATATTTTCTCCAAGACTTAAGTATGAACAACATTTAAAATGTAGATTTTGACTTTTAGACTATACAATAGTTTTTATTTATAAAAAATAGAGTTGGGAGAGAGTATACTCCTGTCATTTGTCAAATGTCAAAAAGTAGAGCAGAACTTGAAATTCAACCTTTTTCTTACAATTATTCCGCAAAAAACAGTTAAATAGTATTAGTAAGTATTCTCCTTATTATTATCGTAATAATTTAGTAATAATGCTTTATCCATTGATATCGTTGACACCATTATGCACCTCTCTGTCTCTAATAATCTATTCAATTTTATTTTACTCAAAACACAAACATACGCTCTCTCTCTATTTACCACTCATTTGATCGCCGCCGGAAAACATCTCCGACTAATCAACCCGCCACAACTCCGATCATTCACCGCTCTAATCCTCAGATCCATCTTCGTTTAAGTTGTGATGCGAAAACCATGCGAGAAGAACCATTCACAGATAAGAAACACTCTACGACGTCGTAGTAGCTTTCATCTTCCACAATCCCCTCCTCATAATAATCACTCACTTCCTAATTCGTTATTTTAGGGTTAAGGTTCACACACACAAAAATGTTCAAGAGAATAATGAAGGGAGGGCAAAAGAAACCCTCCAAATCGGATTCAACCGATGGATACGCTCCTCCGGCGAACAATCCAACGGCGGTAGTTGTGCCTCCGCCTTCGGGAACAATCGAACCGCTTCCATTGTTCCGTGACGTTCCGGTTTCCGAGAGACAGAATTTGTTTATCCGGAAGCTTCAGATTTGTTGCCATTCGTTGGATTTCACCGACACGATGAAATCGGTTCGGGAGAAGGAAATCAAGAGGCAAACGTTGATGGAATTGGTTGAATTCATTCAATCTGGTTCCGGTAAGATAACTGAGATTTGTCAAGAAGAGATGATTAAAATGGTGTCGGTGAATATTTTCCGGTGTCTCCCACCGGCGTCGCACGAGAACACCGGGCAAGACACCGCAGATCCGGAAGACGAGGAACCGTCTTTAGAGCCAGCATGGCCTCATTTGCAGCTTGTTTATGAGCTTCTTCTTAGATATGTGGTTTCATCTGATACTGATACTAAGGTAGCTAAACGTTACATTGATCATTCCTTTGTGCTTAAATTGCTTGATTTGTTTGATTCCGAGGACCCTAGAGAGCGTGAGTATGTGAAAACTATATTGCATCGCGTGTATGGAAAATTCATGGTTCTTAGACCTTTTATTAGGAAGGCTATTAATAACATATTTTACCGTTTTATATATGAGACTGAGAGACATAGTGGGATTGGTGAGCTTCTTGAGATTCTTGGGAGTGTCATTAATGGGTTTGCTTTGCCTATGAAGGAGGAACATAAGTTGTTTCTTGTGAGGGCTTTGTTGCCTTTGCATAAACCTAAACCTGTTGCTGTGTACCATCAACAATTGTCTTACTGCATCTCTCAGTTTGTTGAGAAGGATTATAAGTTGGCGGATACTGTTATTAGGGGTTTGTTGAAGTATTGGCCCCTCACCAATTGCCAGAAGGAAATTTTATTTCTTGGGGAGCTGGAGGAGGTGCTGGAGGCTATGCAGGCTGCAGAATTCCAACGCTGCATGGTTCTTCTTTTTAGACAGATTGCACGTTGTCTCAATAGTCCGCAATTTCAGGTTTGTTGATAATGGTTTTTCATGATGTTGATTGATTAGGATTAATACAAGCTTTTTATTAATTACTAGTTTCCTTTTCCTTTGGATAATTGGGTTATAAATTTGCTATGTTTCTTGTTGAACTGTTATTTTCTTTGTGAGATAGATTTCAACTAGGCCCTTATATGGTATAATATTTACTTATGAGCAATATAAGGTTTGGTTTCCTAGTTAGTAAACTTTAGCTGAGGTATCCTTCAAGTCCCAAACTCTGCTGTGATTGTATTAATGTGTTGAACCCAGTTTGTTTAGTTTTGTGGATAGTTCAGTTACAGTTTCGCACATTAATGCTCATGTATTTGGCGATGGAGGAAAACCAAAAAGAACTATGTTTTACGATTATCTATCAATTTGAGAAGTATATAATGTTCTATCATAATTGTCACATCACACACATTTCTCACGTACAGAGGTTGTTTATTCTTTTTTGTTTTTCTTCTTTAATTCAATTGATGACTATTTGTTGACAATTGTTTTTGGTACAACTAGTTTTTGACAATTTACTCTGAAATTTATAAATGTATATTTTCTCTTTTAAATGGTCTACACCCATCGCATAAAATAAGATTCGTCGTTGGCTTATGCACTATTTGAGATATCTTTGAGTTATAGATTTCTTTCTTAATATTACCGTTAGTGTTGGTGAGGTGCATGTAATGATATTTTATTAATGGCAGTAATTAGTAAACCTAAAACTTGAAACTGAATTTTGATTTTACCGTAACTGATTATTTCTTGGTTTCTTGTAAATGTCTTGTGGGTCGTGTTGATTTTAGCTTACAAATAAGGTCTGCTTTGAATTTGACTCTCTGCAGCCTACTTAAAACTCGGAGATTTGGCTTAAGGAAAATATCCCCAAATTCTGGAAACTCCCTAATATGCCACTGTTTTAGATCATAACTGATAAAAAAATTGTCAAATCTCAGAGTCACAAAATTGAAAGAAATTCTTCCTAGAAGCACTCTTTTTGAGTCAAAGTTGCAGCAAAACTTAACTCTATTGACATTCAATCTTTCCATTTGTTTCAACTTTTTAGTGATAGGAAGTTTTCAGGATAACTGCAAAAATTACAACCATGGGGCTTATTTGGTGGAGACGAGTTGAAGCATATGCTTTGCATTTTAGCCTATCTTTTATATTATAATGCTTTTGAATATAAATCTGTTTTAGGTGTCGGTTCTAAATTCTACCATTCTTTATTGATTTGAATCTCCTAGTTTAAAGAATTGTTTCTTCTCTTTTTCATTTCAATCATCAAGCTGCAGTGTTAGCTTATGTGTTTTCATGTGCAGATGAGTACTTTAACTACATTGCATTTTGTCTTGCAGTTCAAAGCTATTGATTCATAATTGGGTCTCTTGTTATAAGTTCTATTAGTTTGTCCTGATAATCTTTTTCTATTTGTGTGAATGATAATAAGACTTTTGCAGTTTAAGTTTGTACCATGGGCTGAACATTGATTCTTAGATGTTAAATTTTTCTTATTTGATAAAATGATAAATATGTTGGTGAAAAATTAAAGGAGAAACCTAAGAGTGTCTGTGTGTGTTTTCAGTTTTCACCACTGCCTTAAAAAAACTCCAAAAACAGAAAAACTGAATGAAAACAAACAAAACACGCTCTAAAAATACAAATTCTGAAAAGAAAAGAAAAAAGACACATATAATCAAATCACAGTGGTGTATTTACATGTCTAACACATAAACCCTTTGTTTTGTACCTCTTTGGAATGGAGTGAGAAAATGGAAATAGGATTAGACGTCTACTGTGCCGAGGAATCTAAAGTCCAAACCCAGCCTAGATTTCAAAAATTTACATTGCATGTATAAAATGGAAAATTTATTTTCATTAAAATGAATTTGTGCTTTTTTTAGAGTGCTAATTGTCCGAGTAATTAATGGGAGAAATTAGTTTGAATAGAATTTCTATGAATGCACGTTCAATGCCATATATTTTATTTTTTTTAATAATTCCTTCAATGCCATCTTTGTAATGTGGCTTGCCAGTAATCAGTGTTACCAGCAAGGTTGTCAAACTCTAGATCCTACCTAAGATCTTTGGGGTATAGAAAAAGCGTAAATCGTAGGATCGTAAAGCGGATCTTAAGATCTCACAAAATTGACAAAATTATACCATAAAATTAAGAAAAATAACCGTAACATAAAATTTTTCATTGGTTCAATAAAAAATCACAAACTGAAACACAAATTACCATTGTCTCAAACTAAAAAACAAAACCTATCACCATAATCTAAGATGAGAAGAATTTATAGAAGAAATAGAAGGAGAGAATCTGAAAGTGAAACATTTAATTGAAGTTGCAGAACAGGAACAGTGCTTCGTTTATCTTGATTTAATGCAATTCCTGGAGGAATACGAACAGAAAACAAAGCTGCCTTCAAATCTTTGTGTTTGCTGCTACTGCCTTCTCCTCCTCGTGCGCATGTCTTTTCTATATGGGAAACAAGCAGAATACGAAGGCGAAGAGGTGCAAAATGGGCCAGATCTAGGGTTTTACAACCGGGTCGGAAACGGGTCGAAACAGGTCAAAACTGTGAAATGGGTCAAAATGACACCTCTACCCAGTGCGACGGGGAGCGCCGCCCCTACGCGTCCACGCGCTTCCTCTGCGCGCCCATAGATCCGGGTCGTACAAAGATCTTTCCTTCGCTCTAACACTATTCATGCCGTAGAACGCGTAAGATCTTAGGATCCTACGCTTTAGATCTAGCTCCTAACAACAATGGTTACCAGAAAGCTAATAGAGAACCATGGGGTGTTTATTATCCAAAACTTATATGTAGTTCCATTCTCTGCTCTTATTTCTTCCCTGGACACAAGTTAGGTGATCCTTTTTAAAAGTGAAGCAAGGAAGTGAGGAGTGAATCAGTTCTCCTGTTTCAAGATTCCAAAGTTCAGCATCACTAAATTCCTTCCTTTTTTTAGCTTACCAAATCTAATCTTGGTCATCAATGGTAATTTGAGCTTAAACTCATCAGATATGGAAAAATTAAAACAGGGTCTCAACCTCAAACATCTAGAATACGTGGAAACAAAAAAGTGTACATTTCCTGTGATATGGTTTTCTCTACCTCGTGCTATTTAAGGTGATTTTCGTTTACCTCTTTCTACAAGATGTTATTTTTAGCTTGGCTTGTCAAGTGTCAATATGGTCTTAACTCTTTAGTCGTTATAGGATTGAGGATTTTCTACAGGTTATTAGTTTTTTAATTAGAAAATTCTGAACTAATTTTGTGATTATCTCACTCTTGTTGGCCTTTTGTGTTGAAGATCAGATCCATAAACCCAAATAGTTCAGAAACATTAAGACTGACTGGCCTCTTGGTTTCCTCTTGAACTTAAATAGTAATTATTCCAGATCAGGACTGGCCTAATGCATGACTAATGACATTTTGTGGAAGACTAATAGATGCCCTTGTCTTCTATTGGAGCATTCCCTTTCGTATAATGATTAGTCTCAAGGGTCAAAAGAGAGGGCTTAATGATCAGAAGATTCAGAACGGATCTTCACACACTAGCTTTTAGGTTTGGATTTAGTTTAACCTCCATAGAATAAGTTCGGTCTTGGAAGTGCTTTGTGCAAGTACGGGAAAGTACACCAAGTCTTACCTTTCAAGTGATAATTAGCATACTAGATTGGAATGAGAATCCTGATTGCTTTTAATTGACTATTTTTTCATTAATCTTTTAAAAATTGCATTCTGTTTCATTTATTGTATATAGTTAAATTACCCCTTCAAAAAGTCTATATACTTAAACACATTTACAATGCAGGTCGCAGAACGGACCCTCTTTTTGTGGAATAATGAGCACATTGTCAGTTTAATTGCCCAAAACAGGACTGTTGTATTACCGATAATATTTGAAGCATTGGAGAAAAATGTACAGAGTCATTGGAACCAGGCTGTTAATGGGCTGACTGTGAATGTTAGAAAAATGTTTGTTGAAATGGATGCTGAATTATTTGAAGAGTGCCAGAGGCAGTATTTGGAGAGAGAGGCTAAGGCCAAAGAGGTGGAAGAGCAGCGGGAATTGAATTGGAAGAGACTGTCAGATGTTGCTGCACAAAATGGGCCAGATATGATTATAGTTTAGCCAAATTAAAATAATTTTATTGCCGTAGCTGGGATTGTTCATTGGATAGGTGGAGAATTATATTCTGGTGCCATTATTTTTTGGTTTCTTCCCCCTACATGTAATTCATATTTGCTCTCCATTTTCTCAATTGGATAATCAGAAAGTTAAAGAAAGCAATGATTTATTTAAGTTCAAAATGTATTTGGCATTGTGAGCAATGTCTGCAGATTAAGAATATTCTGTGAAATGCTTTTTTGTATTTTTTCCTCGTACAGAAAGATATGGAAATTTTATTTTTCTTTCTGGAAACATGGTACATTTTGTAGTTACAAGGAATAGTTCCTCTCCTCCCACCCTTTTGTGCTTAATTTTTTGTATTTTGATTGGAGGTGTTTTGCAGGGGTTGGTTTGAACATTAGTATCGCGGTTGAAAACTAGCATGCAATGCCATTTATTATCAACAGCGACATCATATAATCTCACATATGGACATAATAACATTTAGCCGCGTGTAACGTTAGGAAATGGGAAGGACATGGTGGTGTTAGATGTTTGTCTTTGACAGTATTCAGATGTGTAAAGAGGAATCGTTTCATGTAGGTTTTCCGCTATGTAGGATTTGCATGGAAAAAACAATCCAAATATAATTCTCTGTCCCCTGTCCATATCATTAAGACAATCCAAATAATTCAGAGCAAGAACTAAAGAGCCTTCAATTAGTCTTGGATTACCAAAAGACACTTAACCAAATCTCAGAGTCACTGGCAAAATTTCTCGCCCGAAACCTTGGTCTTCATTTTGTATGAAGCTCCATCAGTTGATTGAAAATTTTATTCTCCTCTACAATTATATTCCTATCCTTACAAATTCCTTAAATTTTATATTTACCACTAAATCAAGTTCGAAAAACTCTCACCCTCACAAGATTTTAAACTAGCTTTGAAAATTTTCATTTAGAATTTTTGGAACATAACTTTTTAGTTTTGCGAGATGAGATTACATGTGTTTTAGAAAATTCAAATTAAATTTTTTAAAATATAAATATTTTAGAAAAAACTATTATTTTAAATTTGTTGGAATTCTAAACTTTTTTGTCTGAGATTCTAGATATGTTTTAGAAAATTCTATTTAAATTTTGTGTAGATGTATTTTAGAAAATTTAATTTTTTTAAATTTGTGGAACACATTCTATTCAGGCATTTTTTTTTAATAATTTAAATGGTAATTTGAGTCATTTACATAAGTTTGGCAAAATAACATGCACTTTGATGAGCTGAGTTAAACTTAATTAAAATAAATAAATAAATTGCATTGACTATTCTTCTTTTTAAATGACACTTACACCTTCTTTAGTTGTGAAAATACATTCACTCTCTTATTTTTGCAAAAAAAAAAAATAACATCAAATTTTTTTGTCACTCTTACATCTATATATTCATGTCATTTACTGTATGATACGATTATAATTTTCGTTTTAATTTATAAAAATACAATCATATATCTAAATATTTATAATTTAAAAGAGATGATTATATTTTTAGTTAAGACAATATATTAAAGTATTTTTTGATAAATAATGGTAGAAAAAAATATATTAGACACAATTTTGTTTAGTGAGTAATGAAAAAATCAGTAAATTTTGAAAATTAAAAAATGTGAGTGTCGTATAAAAATACCTCACACCATATAAAATGTAGTTTTCCCAAAAGAATAATAATAAGTTAAAAATGCAGAAGGAACAACAAGAGAGAGAAAAAAAAATCCAAAATTTGTGTCTAGGAGAGTTTCAGTGGCTCTGACTTCATCTATGATATGTGTTGTAAGAAGAGAGTTAGAAGAGATAGATAGATAGATAATAAGTTGAAAATGTCGAAGATGAAAGGTTCCACGTTTGAAAAGGACGTGCCATGGAGAGCTACATCTTCATCTGTTAAGCCAATACCTAAAATTCATCACTCTCCAATTCTTCGCGTTTCCCATACACCTTTTTCCGACTATGCAATTTCCATCATGAAGGTATGTATCTCTTTTCACTTTTCATCAAATTCAACAAACCTAGTTTTCATTTTCATTTTCAATTTCTTTTTTGCAGCATCCAGACCCTATAGGTGATGGTTTGGGTGATGAGGCTATTGTGGAAGCAGCTGGTCCTGAATGCATCATACCTGGTCAGATTACTCCCGTCAGACTACTTGGCCTCAAGGTACATATTCTTCTTCTTCTTTCAAATTTTTAAATCAAATTATGTCGAATTTTCACGTTTGATGCTTTTTGGTTTCTTCTGATTTTAAATGTTTTCTTTTCATTTTAATAATTGATTACGTTGTGTGTTAGGGTAATTTTCGAACTAGATTTTACTGATTTGGTACTGGACTGTTATAATTTCCATTGCATATTTTATTTTAATCTATTGTCAAAGGATGTATGTATAGGAGAAAGAAACTACAGACTATGGCTCACAGTTGTAGTTGTCTTTCTTGTGGGGCCTTATAATAATATCTTTACTTTTTCAACAAAAATTAGGAACTTGTTGATTTTTTAGGAGGATTTTAGCATTAATCCTTATGTTAGAGGCTGATCTAACAACTTCAGAATTGATAATTAACCACCGTAAATGATCTTTAGGATTGACCTCACGAGTTATAATCCCAATATTAATACCATCTACCACATTCATCATTCAGCTAAAAAACTTGGAGTACATTCTGAATTTTGTTTTGCCATTTTCCTTCTCAAATTTGTGGCATATTTTTCTCAATCTTCCTATATCAATCTCAGGAACTATTTAGATTTAAGCAATTGTTTTATGTTTCTATTTCCTATTTTTACTAATAGTTACAAAAATGTGTCTTGCTTTGTTTTGTTGCTTGTTTAGAAAGATATGTAGAAAACAATTAAACAACTTTTTATTGTCCAAGTTTTCTTGCTACCTCAAATCTTGCATACATCATAACAAATAGGTGATCAATTTTGTAACAACAGATCTTTGAGCCCGCTGTATAATTTAAATTAAAAGTGTGTTATGTTTGTGAATTCTGTCTGATCTTTCCTCCTCCTATTGTCATGTGTTTTGATGTTTTTTTTCCCCATGTAGTTTATGTTTAGGTTTTCACTAATATTTATGCATCTCTTTTGTGGCAATGCTCTTCAGAAATATTTTGTTTTGGCTTCCTTTTTGGACAGGTCTGGCCTATCGACATTGACCTGAAATTTTTGGAACCAGTCGGGCGAGAACTTAAGGCGATGGGCAAGGTGAATTCTTTTATATATATTTCCTACATGCATGGGAAATATTGCTGGTACTTCTTGCGGCTGAACATAACAAGTTCTTTGTATTTGATATTATCGTATTGATGAATTGTGTGATGGAGTATAGAGTTACTTGCCTACTTTTCTCCCAGTATATTAATTGCACTCAATCCAACATATTTGCACAACATTGCTACTAGGCATATATGTTCCCGTATGCTTTTAGAGATGAAGATGATAACAATTTAAACTTCTCCTTGTGATAACAAGGATGCCAATCATTATTATTGCACTGAAACACATGGCCTTGCTGCATATCATACAAAATACCATGAATACCTTGAATAAAAAACCAACGGTATTGTAGCAAATTGAATTTTAAGTTTCAGTATGCTATAGAAAGTTCAGCTTCACCTGTCTTTTACCATAGTGTTTTCAGACTTTGCCAGATGCTTTGCTCAAAAACCCACACTTTATTTTGTGCAATGTATTTTTCCTGAAATGCTTAGAGTTTGTTCAAGCCTATTCTTAATGCTTTTGTTGAACTAGTCGAATCAAAAATCATCTCTTATGACTTATCTTAAATATCGTTGCTTGTATGTGGATTTATTTATTTTGGTTGGCCTGGTTGGTTGTGTTGCAGTTATACAATCAGCTTGTTCATCTTTTGATATTAATGGATATATCTCCAGTTGAGACCTGCAATGAACTTTCATGATTAATGTAGTTATTTTATTTGTGTGCATGCAGTTCATGGACGACGCTGTGGAACTTATGAACAAATCCTTCATTGATCGTTGATACGGTGGCCTTTGTGAAAGATGAAGCTCCGGTTTGTTTTGTATCCAATCTTACATTTTCTCAAGAGAGCAATATAAAACAGTTTTGTAATTTTGTTATGTACTCGTTCCCCAACCCCTCCTTTTCTTCGGTGTCTCATTTTCTTCTCCGAAAACTCTTATTTAATTTCATAAAAGTCTATAAATATATGAAGTTTTTTTTTAATTTATTTATAAATAATCATAAACTTGCTTAAATTGAAAAGACCAATCCAAAAGGCAACCTTCGATAGAAAGGGTAGAAATGGAGAGGTCCATTAGAGCATCCCAATAGGGGTTGCTTTATCTTATTAGGGACCACCCTTAAATGAATTTCTTTTAGTGACCATCTCTGGTCTTTCTCTTTTCACTTATGTGTTAGTCCCACTTAATAAATCATTTTAAAATAAATAAATGACATTGAAATATAATGATATAGAATTATTAGCATAATCTCTGGTCTACAGACCTGCTCTCTCTCCCCTGTTGATCCTTGCAAACGGCAACCGCTGGAATCTCCAGATGAAGCGGAATCCTTTTATGATCACATAGCTCTTCATACTTCGGAACAACAACAATCCTTGCCTTCTCAATAGAAGGAGGGTTACTCCAATCAAATCCTTGCCTTCTCAATAGAAGGAGGGTTACTCCAATCAAACCTAAATACATTAGCTATTATGAAATACATTAAATAAATAATTAATCTCAAACACTATAATTCATAAATGGAGGCAAAACACTATAATTTCATAATAGCTAATGCTCTATATTTATCAGAATCACATTAATGAGAGTGAGACTACGTACTTGTGATTCATATTCTTCAGTTTAACGCATAAAGATAGCCAAAACACTACTCTAATTTCAAACACTACAATTTTAGAAACATATTAGGAACAGAAAGGGAGCCAAATATTGAGCATTAGCGTAGTGTTTTGACTAACTTTATTCGTTAAACTGAAAAATATGAATCACAAGTACGTAGTCTCACTCTCATTAATGTGATTCTGATAAATATTGAGCATTAGCTATTATGAAATTATAGTGTTTTGGCTCCATTTATGAAATTATAGTGTTTTGGCTCCATTTATGAAATTATAGTGTTTGTTTTATTATTTATTTAATGTATGTATTTCATAATAGCTAATGTATTTATGTATTTAGGTTTGATTGGAGTAACCCTCATTCTATTGAGAAGGCAAGGATTGTTGTTGTTTCGAAGTATGAAGAGCTATGTGATTATAAAAGGATCCCGCTTCATCTGAATATTCCAGATGACCTGCATTTGACTTTATGGATGGGGAACGGATGTTTGCAAGGATCAACAGGGGAGAGAGAGCCAGGTCTGTAGATTCAACAAGTACAACACAGTCCTCGTACTATGAGCATCTTAAGAATAGCGTTAAAATCAGCCGCCTTCCTCTTCAAGGTTCTCCTAGCACGAGCGTAAGCAATGTCCGAGCATATTAATAATAGCTTCCAAGTACACTGATATTAATAAGCAACTCGATCAAGTACATCATCGTCACACATCAGTGCAGTTATGGAATCTACATACATCGCTCTCTCCTCGGATTGTCACCCACATCAATGCAATTATAGAATCTACAGACCTGCTTTCTCTCCCCTGTTGATCCTTGCAAACAGCTGCAACCGTTTCTCCTCCATCGGCACCGGTTCCCCATCCACATAGTCAAATGACATAGCATCTTTCTTGTTCCTTGCAGGTCATCTGGGATCTCCAGATGAAGCGGGATTCTTTTATGATCGCATAGCTCTTCATACTTCGTAACAACAACAATCTTTGCCTTCTCAATAGAAGGAGGGTTACTCCAATCAAACATAAATACAGAAATACATTAGCTGTTATGATATCATTTTTGGATCAACAAATTAAAAAATGTGTGAAAGTTTTTCAAAACTTATGCAAAGTGAATTTGAAATGAAGATGATGGGAAAATTAAGGTACCATTTTGGTTTACAAATTAAACAATATGAAAACGGCATTTTTATTTGTCAAGAAAAGAAAATCAAAGATTTGTTGGTTAAATACAAAATGAATGAATCAAAAATCATGACCACTCATATGCATCCATCTTCTTCTTTAGAAAAAGATGAAAATGACCATTCTGTTTCTGAGAAAGAGTATCGAGGAATGATTGGCTCTCTGCTTTATTTAACTGCTAGTAGGCCTAATATAGTGTTTGCAGTAGGATTATGTGCTCGATTTCAATCAGCACCAAAAAAATCTCATTTAACAGTAGTAAAACGCATATTTAGATATCTTGTTGGAACCACTAATCTTGGTCTTTGGTATAGAAAGGGTTGACATTTTGATCTTATAGCATATTGTGATGCTGATTATGCCGAAGATAAAATTGAAAGAAAAAACGCGAGTAAAGCATGTCAGTTCTTAGGCGAAGCATTAATCCAATTTATTGCGATAATACGAGTGCTATAAATTTGTCTAAAAATCCAATTCAACATTCTAGATTAAAACATATTGAAATAAAATATTATTTTATTCGTGATCATGTCAATAAGAAAGATATTGAATTAATTTTTGTTGATACTCAAAATCAACTTACTGACATTTTTACAAAGCCTCTTGTCGAGGATAGTTTCAATTTGATCAAAGAAAAATTGAAAATTATGAAAAATCCAAAAAATTCTAGATAAATTTTGCTTCTGCAGAAAACGGAGAACGTTTATCCGTCTCCGTTTCGCGAGCATCATTCTCCGTTATGAAAAACCAACATTCTCTTCTGAGTCATCACTTTCCCTCTCAAAACTAAAAAGGTAAATCTTGGCATTTAATACACGCGTCTCTTTGTCTGAAGATAGAGTGCTGACACATGCTTTATAGCCTCCAAATTTTTTTCCTCCTTCCCTAGGTTCACAACAATTGGTCAGAAAAACAATCATTATTTTCTTTTCCTCTTCTCAAGTCAGAAAAATAGTTTCTTTTTCAACCTCTTCACCTTCTTTTTCCCCAAAATCTGCATCAAGATTCTATCTAAATACCAGTCTTCTCTTTCATCTCTCTCACTCTAAATCACTTACTCACAAACAAAAATGGCGTGAACCAAACAATCAGCACGCAAAAATGCTTCTCCCTATTCACCATCCTCTTCATCCCTTTCATCTGATTTTGTGGAACGTTCACCCTCTCCACCACCTCAACCAACACCACCACACACATCCTCTCATTCAACCTCTTTTGACAACAACCAAGAAATCTTCAATTCCAATCCTCTGTCTATTATTCTTCCACCACTATATACTCGTCCTACACCAAACATTGCTCAGGTTCCTCCACATTTGCGTCACCAAACTATTCCTAAACGACGCTCATTGAGGGTTCAATCTGGAATTGGAACCTCAAAACCGTCAAATCTAAAACCACATTACTTCATCATCTCAGATTCTGAGACTTCTGATTCATTCCCTCCAACATCAGCAAGGGCACCAACAAACACCAAACCTACCACACCATCCAAATCAACCTTCTCCTCCGAACCCTCACAATCAACTCCCCCAAACCAAAAATGGAGATTGATAAATGAAATTGTCTCCCTTCTTTCTAAACGAACTGAATCCCCCTCTCAATCCAAACCAAAAACAAAACCCATGAAAACAAAAACTGCCATGATGATTGCACAATTCCTTGCTCGCAAGAATCTCCCAAATCCTCAAAGGAGAAAAACCATCGCTCCTAAACAAAACCTCAAACACTGTCAACCCACCTCTCCAGAACATTCTCCACAATGTTCCTCACCCCAACCTCAAGAACGTTCTCCAATTCCAAAATGTTCTTCAGTTTAAACTCCTTTTTCTCCTTCATCACAAAAACGTTCTCCTGCTCCCACAGTCTCTCCTCCAAAATCCTCTCCTCGTCCACAACCTTCACCATCAACACACGCCAAACGTTCTCCCACTCCAGAACATTCCTCTACCTCCACTTCTTCTGAATTTGAACCATCTCCACCCTCTAAAAATTCCAAACAAAATACTCCGCCTCTGATTTCCCCTAACAAATCCAAACACTTCAAAAACAAATGGGCTCAACGCCCAGTTGGGATCGGACGAGTTTTTGTCTTTGACAAACTCATCATTGAAGGCAATGTTGTCCAGCATCACACATATGTTCTTGGTTGGACATCATTCATGCGAACGTCTGAATGCTACTACCCAAATGTTGTCTGAGCATTTTACTGCAATGCAAAGACTTTTGCTGACAAATCCCTTATCATTTCCACGATAAAGGGAGTTTAGATCAAAATAACCCCGGACATTCTGGCTTCTATTCTTCAGTTGCCCACAGAAGGCCTATCTGTGTTTGGCAACAACTGGTACTCAACATTGAATCTTCAAAAGACTGAAGTACTTTCTGATCTGCTTCAAGAAGGATCAACCCGCTACTTGTCAACATACCTTAAAACCCTCCCTAAAGTGTTCAACATTATGTGCTAGCATACTCTAATCTCTCATTGTGGGAGTCATGAGTATGTATCTAACAATGACGCACTGCTCATCCACCATCTCCTAAATCGCAAGCTTCTGAACCTGCCTCATGTGATTCTCCAACACATGATCTGTGCAGCAACCAAAGACTACAAGAAGAATATTGTTCCTTATGGAATGTTATTGGCTAAAGTCTTCAGGTATTTTGGAGTTTTCTTTTCTTCTGAAAAATCTCTAATCAAAATCTCCAAATTCTCCACCAAAAATCTCCCTCATATGAGAAAGACTTTTTCTGCCCCACCTTCATCCACCACATCTTCCTTTCCCACCTCTCTCAAAAGAAAAAGACACGCTCGACTCCGGACTGCCAAAATTCTCATTCCATTTACACCCTCCTCATCTGAACACTCACAAGAAGCAGTTCCTGAACCTGCTCAAGAACGTTCTTCACCTCCTCAAGAATGTTCTCCAACAAAACACCAGAATCCTTCAACCTTTCTCCCTACATCATCCACCATTTCTTCAACTGACTTCATTTCTTTTTCTCAACTTCTTCGCCCCCCAATTCAGGATTTTGGGACATTTCTGACTAATTAAAACATGAGCACCATGTCACCACTCTTTGTATCACCACAAAAAACCAGCTCTTCTGTTTTTAGCATTAGTCAGTTTTTGAACTTCCCATAACCTGCTGCCCCATCTAGAAATCCGTCTACCCCTCTTGCGTTTCTCCCATCCATGTCCACATTCGTTGGCACTCTTCCATCTATTTTTGGGTCTCCTAATAAAGTTGTTGCCATTATTACTCAGCAAACAACTCATCTTCGTTCTCCTCCTCGCCGGTCTGAACCTTCCAATTCAGATATCATGGTTGCACTGCAGATCATTATGGCTCGACAGCTTCAGCAAGATCAGGAAATCACTCTACTGAGAACTTGGCTCAAAGAGCAACTTGCTCCCAAGCTGGGAATTCCACCTCCACCACTTCATCTGGTCCCTCCTCCTCCCAAAGTTCCTCCACCAGGAAAATCCTTCTCTTCGGAAAGATCTTCTCCCTCTTTAGCATCTTAGTTGCTCTTCTCTTACCTTTTTGAATGACAAAGGGGGAGAATTAAGTTAGCTTTTAATTTTTTTTAGAAAGTCTTGTTATGTAATTCTGCTCACAATTAAATGAAAAACCAGTTTATCGCATATAATGTTTTAAATTCTGTCAAATTAAAAATTGCATAAATTGAGGGGGAGCTTTTAAGCTCTTTAAATACTTGATATTAGAATCAGAATTAAAATATAAATTAACATGTTTGTCATCATCAAAAAAGAAACTAATGTTAATTAAGAAAGTTAATTATGACTCTAAAATGTTATGTTAATTTAACTTGTGCTTTTGAGTGAATTTAATTAAGAACAGAATCAAGCAAAACAGAAAAAACAGCAACGAGAACATTCTGCATAAAAATAGAGAATGATCTCCAGTTTCAAGAATGTTCATCACAGCATATTGACCAATCATTCTCCACCTCTTTAATCTTTCTGCCTCAGAAATTCATTCAAATAGAATCAGTACATGGCAAGGAACAAATAAGATTCATCCCAACTATTTTTCACTAAAACAGTTTGGAACTCTAAAATCAAACTGTCAAGAAAGTTTGATCAACCTTGATATATGATAAGACATTACAAAGGACATCCAGAATGATCAAAACATGAACTCTAGATTGATCATCAAATCTCCAGAAAGATCAAAATGACAGATCCAGATTGATAATCAATCTCCGTTTTCTGCATAACTCCAGCAGCAGTCTATTCTCCTCTACAATGGCTTATAATCTTTCTCCAAACTTCTTTTGGCTACATTCAAAATTCAAGATCGAAACTGTACCATCTAAGATTAAGGGAGAAACTTCAAAGGCTCTTTAACTAGAAGACAAAACTGATTTAAAAGATGTAACAGAATAGTCAAAGCAGTTTTAAATCAATTCAAGGCTGGATTAATTTTATTCTAAAATATTGGTTTCAGTGAAAAATTAAGAGCACTACCAACAGCTCTTTTTGACCTTCATTAAATGCTTCTAAAGCCTATAAATAAAAGACCAATATCCAGGAATACAACAAGAAATTCGAGTGCTGTAAAATCCTACAAATCAATCACATACACATACTTGAAGTTCTCAAATTTCGCAAAGAATAAGCAGTTCTAAATTCTCATATCAGATTGCTTGATTATTACTGAATTCTTTGTAAAGAATCAAATCTCAAACAAGAGTTGAGATATCTCAGATTCTGTCAAAAAATAATCTTATTGTAAAAACTCAAACTATAAGAGTTTCTTTATAGTTTGTTTAGATTGTATCGAATCCTATCAAAGTTAGATAGGTATTGTTGTTACTTTATGGGTGGAAAGTAATAGAGATTGAAACAGATCAAGGGTGATCTAGACTAGGTGCTGTAAAATCAAGAAGGTTATTTGTTTTAAACACTTAGTGGAAAATCTCACAGTGTGAGGACTGGACGTAACCCAAGTTGGGTGAACCAGGATATATATTTGTGTGATATTCTCTATCCTATCTCTTTATTTGTTAAACTTAATTGATTAACTAAGATAAAACACAAATTGATTTTCTGTTTTAAGCTAATCAAGGAACGTTCTCTGTTTTATAATAAAAACCAAGAACGTTCTCCGTTTTCTGTTATCATAACCAAGATCAATCTTGAGTTATTTTCTTAAGTTTTTAACAGGAATTTTTAAAAGTTACATTTACAATTCAAACCTCCTTTCTTGTAAATCGACATTGTTACTTCAGATATTTCTAATTATTTTATTTGTGCACTATATTCTAACTATCTTCCATCGTCATATAAATCCTTCAAAATTTCTTACAACACACATAAAGACAAAATGTCAATCAATGAACTCATGACCATTTCTATTCAAGAACATCAAAAACTAACAAAGGAAATGAGTGAAGTTGTTCTAATGATAATTTTGAGAAAGAACATGAATCAAAAGAAGAAAAATGGGAAAGGTGAAATATCACCACAAGGTGAAATTAAGAAAAAGTCTAAGTGTTTCTTTTGCAAAAAGAAATGACACATGAAGAAGAATTTCTCTAAGTTTAAGTAACAACTTCGAAAGAAATGTATATCAATCTCGTTAGTCTATTATAAAATTAATATAGTTGATGTTATTTATATCACATGGTGAATTAGTTACAGTTCTACAATCTATATTTTGAATACCTTGTAGGATATGACCAGTTTAAGGAAACTACTTTCAAGTAAACAAGATATCTATTTTGGTAGTAAGATGTGTTCGTATGTGAAAACCGTTGTAATGTGTAATTAAGTTGTAAGTAGTGGTTGTGGAAAAATTTCAAGTTTTTCTAGTAATTTAATTTTTGTATCAATATTTATAACTTTGAAATTGTCGTTCAATTTTTATGAAACTTTCTTTCGATTTGTTTTATAAATATAAATATGTTGAAAATAGTGTTTCATTAAATGCTCTTTTCTAAATTAATTTGTAAAATGATACCACAATTAATGTTATACATGTGTACCGTCACTAATTTGATCCATCATAAAAAGAATTAAGATCATCTTGTTTTAACTTTCTCGTTTTCTTTCATATTGTTAGAGTGATACATACAAAAATATTGTTTTACTCCATTTTCTTTTTTATACATAGATTCATATAAAACGACTTTTATATATGTATCACTCTCACAACTTTCACAACTTGAGAGAAAATGAGAAAATAAAAAAGAGATGGTCATACTCCATTTGGAAATAGTTGGTTTCAAATTTATATTTACCATGCTTGCTAATTTTTGGTCAATATTTAATCTATGGTCAATGCATATGAAAAAAACATATATTGAAATATGTTAATCTTTTAAAAGAATTACCTCAGAGTTTAATCTATAAAATTATGTGTGGGAATATCTTTGGTTTAAAAAAAATATACTCAAACGTTAGAAAAAAGTTTAGTTATTCTTCCTTTCAATTTCAAATATAAAAAATTAGTTTATGTATTAATTTGTTGACTTTTAATTATAGACAAAGTCAATCAATCTATGTATTTTCATGTTGTAAACGATGACCATAATAAAATATAAATAAATTAATAATTTTATTTCTTTTTTATACGAAATAACAGGACTAATACACTTAACTACCTATTTTTTATTTATACAAAACTATTAAATAAATGCAAAAGTATTAGTTTTTCTAATAATTGAAAAGTATTAGGCTCTTTGGAAAGGCCGATTCGCTAGTTTTTAATGGATACTTTATCTAATAAAAATAACAATGTTTAGTAATAGTTATAGTACTTTTTGAAATACTATGTTAAATAACGTTTAATTTTATATCTTTCCTATTTTAATTTTTTTTATTATGGCTTTATCCTTTGTATTTTAATTAAAATCCATTATAAATCTTATAATTGCATAGGATACCAAATATCACCTCAATCAATGCAAAATAAAGAGAAAACATGAAAGAATTTTAATTTTCTCTTATCAATTAATTTTTATTTTTATTAAGTATAAAAAACGTGAATCAAAACAAAATTTTATAAATTGAAAATTAATTTAATAAATGAAATGTATATTTGACTAATAAATTAAAATTACCAGCTTTTAAATATATATAAATTTTATTTATTAATTAAAAATATATTTTCATATTATTTTACACTTATTAATTAGTAATTGAATTACCTCTGTTTTATAATAATATAATTTAATAAAAATAATATTTTTTATTTAATTTATTGACCTATGTAAACTGATCAAATTATATTAAAATAAAAATAAAAAAGTTATTTTTTATCAATAAACTTATTCAACTATAAACTATTTATATAAATCATTCGCTATCAACTATTATCAAAAGAGGTTAAGTAATAGGTCTTGCGAATCTCGAGTTAACTGACGTGGCATTATTGTGGCCGGTAGATTAAACATTACATATGGTGAGTGGCGATCTGATTGCATAGGATTCCAATTCCAACAATCCAACGAGATATATCGATGATCGAACCTTCATTGACAAACAACACAGTAAACGTGCTCCTACTTTTCCATAACGGCTACATTTTCCCACACACAAAAAAACGACAAAAGAGATCCACACACCTTTTTTGTTCTCACCTTCCCTTTTTCAGCAGACCGTTACTCCTTCTCCTTACTTAACAAACCCCAAACCCATTTCTCTCTTTCGCTCTCTGCGGTTTCGTCATGACGGTCGCAGCCACAGCCACTGCACGCACCAAGAGAATCTTCAAGCTCACTCTCTCCCTTCTCGGTCTCGGATTCAACTCTTCCAAATGGTAACTACTCCTCTCTCTCTTTCTCTCTGATTCAATTCACTGGATTTGGGGGTTTTAAATAGAAATATATAAACGACATTCTTTTCTGTTGTCGTTTTGCAGTAAAACGGCGGCGAAGATGGCGGTGGCCAGGATTAAGCTGTTAAGGAACAAGAGGGAGGTGGTGGTTAGGCAGATGAGACGCGACATTGCGCTTCTTCTTCAGTCTGGTCAAGATGCCACCGCTCGTATCAGGGTAATTTTACACACTTAATCACAAATGCAGATTCATTTTTATAATTATGATATTTTTTGTTACACCCGCGTGTGAGATTAGAACAATCGACTTCCATATCACTCTACAATCTATTTTCAGTTTAGTTACATAAGTCTAGGATATATTATGAAAAGTATAGTTTGATTTTTATTTATTTTTTGTTATAGAAATAAACTATACTGTAAGTGCTTTAATTAAGCGTTTATCCAAACAAGACCTTGGTCCAACCATGTTCATCCATTGCAAACCAAGGTTGAGGGGTTCCCATCATGAAACTGAACATGGTTGTGTTAATTGTATAGAGCAGAGGTAAACATGCCTAGTGAATTTGTGGTTGGAATTTGATGACAGAGTATCTGATTCAGTATCTATCTTTGTTTGATTAGCTATGTGTCATGTTGCTTGGTTCTCATTTTGTTTATGCAACTTCAACATCACTTTCCTAGAGTTCATTAAAGGTGAAAAGTGAGCCACGTCACTAGATTCAACAAGTACAACACAGTCCTCGTACTATAAGCCTCTTAAGAATAGCGTTCAAATCAGCAGCCTTCCTCTTCAAGGTTCTCCTAGCACGAGCGTAAGCAACGTCCGAGCATATTAATAATAGCTTCCAAGTACACTGTTATTAATAAGCAACTTGATCAAGTACATCATCGTCACACAACAGTGCAGTTATGGAATCTACATACATCGCTCTCTCCTCGGATTGTCACCCCCTCGGATTGTCACCCACATCAGTGAAATTATAGAATCTACATATCTGTTCTCTCTCCCCTATTGATCCTTGCAAACAGCGGCAACCGTTCCTCCTCCATCGGCACCACTTCCCCATCCATCGGCACCGGTTCCCCATCCATAAAGTCAAATGCCTATATTCTTTTGTTCCTTGCAGGTCATCTGGAATCTCCAGATGAAGCGGGATCATTTTATCATCACTAGATTCGAAACTCAGTTCAAATCACAGGGGATAAATACTCAGATATGTAGAATGGGAGAAAGTGTCACCATTGTTCCTATAAGTGCAATAAGTTAACAAAAATCCTAAGTTTCACTTCTCTTTTACCTTAAAAAAAATGGAATAATAATGAAGAGAGTGAAATGGCTACTTTTATAGTGGAACTTGCTCTGTAAATATACAGCAAAACAAATTTTCACTCTCTTCATTATTATTCAAATTTTCACTTGCTGGTATATTTACAGAGCAAGTTCTACTATAAAAGGAGCCATTTCACTCTCTTCATCATTATTCCATTTTTTTCAAGGTAAAAGAGAGGTGAAACTTGGGATTTTTGTTAAGTAGTAATGTGGTTTTGCATTTGTTTTCATTTTTGTGTTGAGTGTTTTATCATCAATGTGATTCTGTATTTTTTTTGTTAATCACAAGTTAAACTGAAGAACATGAATCACAAGTAAGTAGTCTCACTCTCATTAATGTGATTCTGATAAATATTGAGCATTAGCTATTATAAAATTATAGTGTTTTGGCTCCCTTTATGCGTTGCTGTGTTTTGGCTCCCTTTATGTTCCTAGTATGTTCCTAAAATTGTAGTGTTTGAAATTAGAGTAGTGTTTGAGATTAATTATTTATCTAATGTATGTATTTCATAATAGCTAATGTATTTATTATGTATTTAGGTTTGATTGGAGTAACCCTCATTGAGAAGGCAATGATTGTTGTTGATCCGAAGTATGAAGAGCTATGTGATCATAAAAGGATCTCGTTTCATCTGGAAATTTCAGATGACCTGCAAGGAACAGAAGAATGAGAGATGCCTATGTCATTTGACTTTATGGATGGAGAACCGGTGCCGATGGAGGAGGAACGGCTGCCGCTGTTTGCAAGGATCAACAAGGGAGAGAGAGCCAAGTCTGTGTCATTTGACTTTATGGATGGGGAACCGGTGCCGATGGAGGAGGAACGGCTGCCGCTGTTTGCAAGGATCAACAAGGGAGAGAGAGCCAAGTCTGTGTCATTTGACTTTATGGATGGGGAACCGGTGCCGATGGAGGAGGAACGGCTGCCGCTGTTTGCAAGGATCAACAAGGGAGAGAGAGCCAAGTCTGTGTCATTTGACTTTATGGATGGGGAACCGGTGCCGATGGATGGGGAACCGGTGCCGATGGAGGAGGAACGGTTGCAGCTGTTTGCAAGGATCAACAGGGGAGAGAAAGCAGGTCTGTAGATTCTATAATTGCATTGATGTGGGTGACAATCCGAGGAGAGAGCGATGTATGTAGATTCCATAACTGCACTGATGTGTGACGATGATGTACTTGATCGAGTTGCTTATTAATATCAGTGTACTTGGAAGCTATTATTAATATGCTCGGACATTGCTTACGCTCGTGCTAGGAGAACCTTGAAGAGGAAGGCGGCTGATTTTAACGCTATTCTTAAGATGCTCATAGTGATATATTATGAAAAGTATAGTTTGATTTTTATTTATTTTTTGTTATAGAAATAAACTATACTGTAAGTGCTTTAATTAAGCGTTTATCCAAACAAGACCTTGGTCCAACCATGTTCATCCATTGCAAACCAAGGTTGAGGGGTTCCCATCATGAAACTGAACATGGTTGTGTTAATTGTATAGAGCAGAGGTAAACATGCCTAGTGAATTTGTGGTTGGAATTTGATGACAGAGTATCTGATTCAGTATCTATCTTTGTTTGATTAGCTATGTGTCATGTTGCTTGGTTCTCATTTTGTTTATGCAACTTCAACATCACTTTCCTAGAGTTCATTAAAGGTGAAAAGTGAGCCACGTCACTAGATTCAACAAGTACAACACAGTCCTCGTACTATAAGCCTCTTAAGAATAGCGTTCAAATCAGCAGCCTTCCTCTTCAAGGTTCTCCTAGCACGAGCGTAAGCAACGTCCGAGCATATTAATAATAGCTTCCAAGTACACTGTTATTAATAAGCAACTTGATCAAGTACATCATCGTCACACAACAGTGCAGTTATGGAATCTACATACATCGCTCTCTCCTCGGATTGTCACCCCCTCGGATTGTCACCCACATCAGTGAAATTATAGAATCTACATATCTGTTCTCTCTCCCCTATTGATCCTTGCAAACAGCGGCAACCGTTCCTCCTCCATCGGCACCGGTTCCCCATCCATCGGCACCGGTTCCCCATCCATAAAGTCAAATGCCTATATTCTTTTGTTCCTTGCAGGTCATCTGGAATCTCCAGATGAAGCGGGATCATTTTATCATCACTAGATTCGAAACTCAGTTCAAATCACAGGGGATAAATACTCAGATATGTAGAATGGGAGAAAGTGTCACCATTGTTCCTATAAGTGCAATAAGTTAACAAAAATCCTAAGTTTCACTTCTCTTTTACCTTAAAAAAAATGGAATAATAATGAAGAGAGTGAAATGGCTACTTTTATAGTGGAACTTGCTCTGTAAATATACAGCAAAACAAATTTTCACTCTCTTCATTATTATTCAAATTTTCACTTGCTGGTATATTTACAGAGCAAGTTCTACTATAAAAGGAGCCATTTCACTCTCTTCATCATTATTCCATTTTTTTCAAGGTAAAAGAGAGGTGAAACTTGGGATTTTTGTTAAGTAGTAATGTGGTTTTGCATTTGTTTTCATTTTTGTGTTGAGTGTTTTATCATCAATGTGATTCTGTATTTTTTTTGTTAATCACAAGTTAAACTGAAGAACATGAATCACAAGTAAGTAGTCTCACTCTCATTAATGTGATTCTGATAAATATTGAGCATTAGCTATTATAAAATTATAGTGTTTTGGCTCCCTTTATGCGTTGCTGTGTTTTGGCTCCCTTTATGTTCCTAGTATGTTCCTAAAATTGTAGTGTTTGAAATTAGAGTAGTGTTTGAGATTAATTATTTATCTAATGTATGTATTTCATAATAGCTAATGTATTTATTATGTATTTAGGTTTGATTGGAGTAACCCTCATTGAGAAGGCAATGATTGTTGTTGATCCGAAGTATGAAGAGCTATGTGATCATAAAAGGATCTCGTTTCATCTGGAAATTTCAGATGACCTGCAAGGAACAGAAGAATGAGAGATGCCTATGTCATTTGACTTTATGGATGGAGAACCGGTGCCGATGGAGGAGGAACGGCTGCCGCTGTTTGCAAGGATCAACAAGGGAGAGAGAGCCAAGTCTGTGTCATTTGACTTTATGGATGGGGAACCGGTGCCGATGGAGGAGGAACGGCTGCCGCTGTTTGCAAGGATCAACAAGGGAGAGAGAGCCAAGTTTGTAGATTCAACAACTGCAATGATGGGTGACGATGATATACTCGATCGAGCCGAGGAAATGAGTCCAAACAACTATACTTTGGTCAAGTCTCTCGTTGAGAGAAACAGAACTTTCAAAGAGTTCAGTTTCAGAGGTCTCCCCTTGGAAGCTATTGTTAGTATGTATACTGACGAATGTAGTGAGCTCTTTGGGCTCGTGCTAGGAGAACCTTGAAGAGAGCTGATGCTCGTGCTCGTGCTAAGATAACATTCGAAAGAACTTGTGTTCTCTCGGAACCGAAAACAGTGTGCTTTGAGAATAGCAATGTGCTTTGTTTTCGGTTCCGAGACAACACAAGTTCTTTCGAATGCTTTCTTAGCACGAGCACGAGCATCAGCTCTCTTCAAGGTTCTCCTAGCACGAGCCCAAAGAGCTCACTACATTCGTCAGTATACATACTAACAATAGCTTCCAAGGGAAGACCTCTGAAACTGAACTTGAAAGTTCTGTTTCTCTCAACGGGAGACTTGACCAAAGTATAGTTGTTTGGACTCATTTCCTCGGCTCGATCGAGTATATCATCGTCACCCATCATTGCAGTTGTTGAATCTACAGACTTGACTCTCTCTCCCCTGTTGATCCTTGCAAACAGCGGCAACCGTTCCTCCTCCATCGGCATGAATATAACATAGCTCTTCATACATAGCCATGAATATAACATGTCACACCATATTTATTTTCCAAATTTTGATAAAAGCATTTCAACATACATATACAATATCACAAATTCTAAAATAATTACAATTGCACATTCCAAAATAAATGCAATCATACATTCCAAAAGAAATACAATCATACATATAAATATATAATTGGAGTGATGCCTTTATCGATATGAGTGTCGTGATTAAATTCTCACGCAGCGGTCTTTTTGCTCCAATTGCACTACACTTGATGAGATGAATTACCATCTCCTTCTTGAATTCCTTCCTTTTCTATCTTAAATTCTTTTTGCTATATCGCATGGAAGACGTTACTTTTTTTTTACAAAAAAAATACAGAATCACATTGATGATAAAGCATTCAACACACAAATGAAAACAAATGCAAAACCACATTACTACTTAACAAAAATCCCAAGTTTCACCTTTCTTTTACTTTGAAAAAAATGGAATAATAACGAAGAAAATGAAATGGCTCCTTTTATAGTGGAACTTGCTCTGTAAATATACCAGCAAAACAAATTTTCAGCATATCGAGCCAATATATTGAAGTAAATGTAACTAAACTATTTTTATATTATCATATTAAATTTCATATTTTGTGTTTCAAATTTGTTAATATTTTATGTAACTTAAAAATATCACATAAAGTTAGATTATATAAAATGTTATATTAAATTTCAAAATATATATTTAAAAGTTAAATAAAATAATGAAAAATATATTTAAAAAATTAAAATATTAATAAAAGAATTGTTTAATTATATATACTAATATAATTTTAATTTATTCAAATACTAGAGTAAGAATGTCTTACTCATTTAAAAATAAAACTATTTTCATATAATTAAACTATTTTTATAGTGGAACTTGGCTCTGTAAAAATACCAGCAAAACAAATTTTCAGCATATCGAGTCAATATATTGAAGTAAATGTAACTAAACTATTACAAATTTTCAGCATATCGAGTCAATATATTGAAGTAAATGTAACTAAACTATTTTTATATTATCATATTAAATTTCATATTTTGTGTTTCAAATTTGTTAATATTTTATGTAACTTAAAAATATCACATAAAGTTAGATTCTCTAAAATGTTATACTGTCTTGGACGTGTGTGCGGGTGCTGCCAATCAACTCATCATTGCGTAATGCGATTACGGTAGAGAATGAGAGGCTAGGGATAGGGAATTGGAATTGGAATTTTGTTCTCTATATGGAGATCATGCTTTATCACGTTTTTTTGTTGTTGTAAATGTCAGAAATTAAAAATAATTATTATTATTATAGGTTTTGCTCTGTTAATAGTTTTATAGATAAAATTATAAAATTAACTAAAGAAAAATATACATATTTTAAAAAATATATTTTAAAAATTAAAATAATTAACAAGAAATCCGTTTAATTATAGATATTATTGTAATTTTAATTTATTCAAATATTATTCTAACAATGATCAAAAAATAATTTATTTAACTTTATAATTATATTATATTTTTTTTCTCAAATTTTTAGTGGAATATATATAATTGTTTGCATTTCTTTTTTTGTTCAAGATAATTTAGCAGCAAAACTCACATAGAAAAACAATAAATTGTGGGTTCAAATTGAAAATACATCTTTTTGGCTATCATGAAAATCAAAAATAAAAATTGAGAGATTTGATGTGAGGTGGTTCACATGTCTTTGTATGTTGAGAAACTAATTTGTGTATTGATTTTGTAGGAGGAATGTAGAACAAAATGTCATTAAAAGAATGTGATCATTTGTCTCTCATTTCTTAATTTTGACCAATCATCATCCTCCACATCATCGTCTGTTATCTCTTACCATTTTTGTTCATTCGCATCTATTAACATTCTCATTCATTATTAACATTGCCTCATCCAAACGAACAAATGTATACAGATTTTACAGTATAATATATACATCGTTAATAACATTATTTCAACTGATTATCATGAGATACAATGCATCATTTATCTTTATAAAACATTAATCACACTTAATTCAATGCATACTCAAACAGACGACTTAATCTATATGTCAATGTAATGATTGCAGAATATCGCCTCCCTCGTAAAGACTTTCGTGGATCCTTCCAAGCAACACCACTATAACTCTAAATCCCCACAAGGATACGTGGCCTCCAACCAATTATGGACGCACCACCACACGACTATGAATGAATGCATGATTATGAATGCATGAATGCGGACACTTTAATAAATCATTAATATAATGTGATGGTAACTTATTAATAGCATTTCACATATAACATTTATCATTTACAACTTGAATATGTTCAATACAACCATTATAACAACGTATCACATTATATTTATTCCTTATACTTTTAGTATGTTCAACACAACCATTATAACAACATATCACATAATATTTATGTTTCATACTTTGAATATGTTCAACATAACCATGATATTTATTTTTCATACTTTGAATATGTTCAACATAACCATGAATATAACATGTCACACCATATTTATTTTTCAAATTTTGATAAAAGCATTTCAGCATAGTATATATACAATATCACAAATTCTAAAATAATTACAATCACACATTTCAAAATAAATGCAATCATAGATTCCAAAATAAATGCAATCATACATTCCAAAAGAAATACAATCATACGTATAAATATATAATTGGAGTGATGCAGCAATAGATATAATTACAGTAATTGTTTTGTATGTGTTTCCACCCTAGAAAATAGTACATCAATATACATAGTAATGGATTGAAAACAAATACAGAATTCAAAAGAAAAACAAATACAATATGCATAAATCAATAGTGAGGTATATTCTTTTCCTTTGGGTCATAAAGTTCGATCTCTCGCTGATTCAGGATTTACAGCGGTCTTGCATTCCTTTTTGCATACTGTAACGAGACTACCACATAATAAGGATTAATCTTTTTGGTACAAACATAATGTTGAAGTTTAACTCTAATTTTGTAAAAATAAAAAATTTAATTTTGTATACATTGAAGTTTACTCATATATTTAAATACTGAATTCTTCAAAAACTTCACTTGTCTTCTTGAAACAGTTATTATATAAATGTATGTTGTCTCTGTTAAATAATCTACATCCTTCGCATAAAATAAGATTCTTTGGCTTACATAAGTGAATATATTGTAAATATTATGTATAATATTTTAAAAGGGAAGTTTGTGGTTTGGCTTATGCACTATTTATGATATTTTTGAGTTATAGATTTCTTTGTTAATATTACCATTAGTGTTATTTACATTTTGGTAAGGTGCATGTAATGATATTTTAATGGCATTAATTAGTAAACTTGAAACTGAATTTTGATTTTAGCGTAACTGATTATTTATTGATTTCATGTAAATGCCTTGTGGGTGGTGTTGATTTTGGGTTACATATGCAAATATGTTCTGCTTTGAATTTGACTCTCTGCAGCCTACTTATTACTCTGAGATTTGGCTTAAGGAAAATATCCCCAAATTCTGAAAACTTCCTAATATGCAACTGTTTTAGATCATAACTGATAAAAAAAAATTGTGAAATCTCAGAGTCACAAAATTGAGAGAAATTATTCCTAGAAGCACTCTTTTTGAGTCAAAGTAGCAACAAAACTTAACTCAGATTGACATTCATTTTTTCCATTTGTTTCAACTTTTTAGTGATAGTAAGTTTTCATGATAAATGACTAGGATTGACATTCATTATTGGGCAGCAAAACTTAACTCAGATTGACATTCATTCTTTCCACATAAATTGCATTACAATAGTTTCATTCTATGATCCACCCTCTACACAAAGGCTCGTAAATACACCATAAAGCAAAACACTTAGACATTGCCTTGTTCAACATGAGTCACAACATTTCAGCCTCATCACATAAGTCTTTCACTATAAAACTTATGTTACGTGAATATCATATAAAGTTATAAATTCATAAATCAAATTCATTTCATCATCTAGCCTAGTCCCTGGGACTGTAGAATCAAGTAACAAATTGAAGGATAGAAAACCAGTTCAACTTATGAGATAACATGAGTTTAAGATCCTTGCACGAGCACATGGCAGATGCAACAGACAAACAAAACTGCAAAGCACGTCACTTGAGAGGAATGAACCTGGAGGAGTGAGTAGCGCCGATACCAAGTCTTCCATGTTTAATGGGCTTGTATGTAATAGAGAATTCGCCGAGATAGTGTCCAATCATCTCGATTTTGACTTCCACTTGGTTAAAGGCTTTTCCATTATACACTAAAGGATGCTGCCAATCATCTCAGGTACAATAAGAAGGTCTCTTAAATGCGTTTTGATGGCCATTGGTTTTTCACCGGGTGGTGCATCCTTTTTTACTTTAAAAATCTTTTTGAGAATAACAGTGTACTTTGTTTTCGGTTCCGAGACAACACAAGTTCTTTCGAATGCTTTCTTAGCACGAGCACGAGCATCAGCTCTCTTCAAGGTTCTCCTAGCACGAGCCCCAAAGAGCTCACTACATTCGTCAGTATACATACTAACAATAGCTTCCAAGGGAAGATCTCTGAAACTGAACTCTTTGAAAGTTCTGTTTCTCTCAGCGGGAGACTTGACCAAAGTATAGTTGTTTGGACTCATTTCCTCGGCTCGATCGAGTATATCATCGTCACCCATCATTGCAAACAGCGGCAACCGTTCCTCCTCCATCGGCACCGGTTCCCCATCCATCAAATGACATAGACATCTCTCCTTCTGTTCCTTGCAGGTCATCTGGAATCTCCAGATGAAACGAGATCCTTTTATGATCACATAGCTCTTCATACATAGCCATGAATATAACATTTCACGCCATGTATATAACATGTCACAGCATATTTATTTTCCAAATTTTGATAAAAGCATTTCAACATAAATGCACATTCCAAAATAATTCTAAAATAATTACAATCGCACATTCCAAAATAAATGCAATCATACATTCCAAAAGAAATACAATCGTATAAATATATAATTAGAGTGATGTCTTTATCGATATGAGTGTCGTGATTAAATTCTCACGCAGCGGTCTTTTGGCTCCAATTGCACTACACTTGATGAGATGAATTACCAACTCCTTATTGAATTCCTTCATTTTCTATCTTAAATTCTTTTTGCTATATCGCATGAAAGACGTTCCTTTTTTTTTTCTTTCTTTTTTTTTACGAGGAACGTTGAATACTTATTTGTGATTCATGTTCTTCAGTTTAATCTGTGATTAACAAAAAAATACAGAATTACATTGATGATAAAGCATTCAACACAAAAATGAAAACAAATGCAATATAGTGGAACTTGCTCTGTAAATATACCAGTAAAATAAATTTTCAGCATATCGAGCCAATATATTGAAGTAAATGTAACTAAACTATTTTTATATTATTATATTAAATTTCATATTTTGATTCAAATTTATTAATATTTTATGTAACTTAAAAATATCACATAAAGTTAGATTTTCTAAAATGTTATATTACATTTCAAAATATATATTTAAAAGTTAAATAAAATAACGAAAAATATATTTAAAAAATTAAAATATTAATAAAAGAATTGTTTAATTATATATACTAATGTAATTTTAATTTATTCAAATACTATTGTAAGAATGTCTTACTCATTTAAAAATAAAACTAATTTTATTTTATAACCGATATGTGGTACTCATATGTCTATAATATGAGAAACTATACTGTTTGTTATACTGTCTTGGATGTGTGTGCGGGTGCTGCCAATCAACTCATCATTGCGTAATGCGATTACGGTAGAGAATGAGAGGCTAGGGATAGGGAATTGGAATTGGAATTTTGTTCTCTGTATGGAGATCATGCTTTATCACGTTTTTTTGTTGTTGTAAATGTCATAAATTAAAAATAATAATTATTATTATAGGTTTTGCTCTGTTAATAATTTTATAGATAAAATTATAAAATTAACTAAAGAAAAATATACATATTTAAAGGTTAAATAAACTAAAAAATATATTTTAAAAATTAAAATAATTAACAAGAAATCCGTTTAATTATAGATATTATTGTAATTTTAATTTATTCAAATATTATTCTAACAATGATAAAAACTAATTTATTTAACTTTATAATTATATTATATTTTTTTTCTCAAATTTTTAGTGAAATATATATAATTGTTTGCATTTCTTTTTTTTGTTCAAGATAATTTAGCAGCAAAACTCACATAGAAAAACAATAAATTGTGGGTTCAAATTGAAAATACATCTTTTTGGCTATCATGAAAATCAAAAATAAAAATTGAGAGATTTGATGTCAGGTGGTTCGCATGTCTTTGTATGTTGAGAAACTAATTTGTGTATTACTTTTGTAAGAGGAATGTAGAACAAAATGTCATTAAAAGAATGTGATCATTTGTCTCTCATTTCTTAATTTTGACCAATCATCATCCTCCACATCATCGTATGTTATCTCTTACCATTTTTGTTCCTTCGCGTCTATTAATATTCTCATTCATTATTAACATTGCTTCATCCAAACGAACAAATGTATACAGATTTTACAGTATAATATATACATCGTTAATAACATTATTTCAACTGATTATCATGAGATACAATGCATCATTTATCTTTATAAAACATTAATCACACTTGATTCAATGCATACTCGAACAGACGACTTAATCTATATGTCAATGTAATGATTGCGGAATATCGCCTCCCTCGTAAGGACTTTCGTGGATCCTTCCAAGCAACACCACTGTAACTCTAAATCCCCACAAGGATACGTGGCCTCCAACCAATATGGACGCACCACCACACGACTATGAATGAATGCATGAATATGAATGCATGAATGCGGACACTTTAATAAATCATTAATATAATGTGATGCTAACTTATTAATGGCATTTCACATATAACATTTATCATTCACAACTTAAATATGTTCAATACAACCATTATAACAATGTATCACATTATATTTATTTCTTATACTTTGAGTATGTTCAACAAAGGTGAAATGAAGTAACCAAAAATATATTTAAAAAATTAAAATATTAACAAAGGATCCGTTTAACTATACGTACTGTTGTAATTTAATTTATTTAAATACTATTAAGACAATGCAGTATTCATTTAAGCATAAAAAATAACTAATTTTATTTTATAATTATCTTTTTTTTTCTCAACATTTAAAGTAGAATTTTTGTAATTGTTTGCACATTTTTTTTGTTCTAAATATTATTGTAGTTCTTTATCGTCTAAATCTAAATTGTACTTATAATTAAAACTAATTGCTCAAATTTTAGTAGGGAGTACTGCTAATATTCCTTTTTTAAATTTATGATGTGATTCCTGTAGTATTGCAACTTTCATAAACACTATTATTAATATACTAATATTAGAGTTTTATGAATATATATCTTGCGTGTCGAATTATTGAGTCAACATATTAATTTGTTTCAATTTATTTGTGTCTAATTATTTATTTAATTTGAGCGGCCCATCTCCCAAATAATTGAGAAATTTTTGTACGTAACAGATTAATTTGTTTTAATTTAACTGTGTCTAATTATTTGTTCAATTAATTAACATTTATCGTAAGTTTTCTCTTGCAAATTTGCAATGACACTTGTCTTAAAAACAGAATTATCAAATACATTCTATTTAATTTTGTTCTCAAAACAATATTATTAATATTGATTTATGAAACAGTTTTCCACAACTAAAGTCAAAAACACGAATTAAGATTTAAAAAAGCACACAAATACAGGTGTTGTTTTGTAAATAAATAAATTTATTTATTTTTTCTCAGTTTGTAATAACAATTGAAAATATCTTTTTGGCTATCATAAATATCAAAATTGAAAAGTTGGGACATGTGGTCCCAGACAGCAGACATGTCCCCAGATGTCTGTACAACGAGAAACTATTCTATTAGGACAAGATATGATAGACATATGAACGATTCAACTAAAATAGAAAGACCAAAACTGCTATTAAACTTTAATTTAAAAAGAAATATTAGCAGTAACCCTACTAAACTTTGAGCAATTAGTTTTAATTATAAGTAAAATTTAGATTTAGATGATAAAGGACTACAATAATATATGATATGTTGAAATGGGAATTTAAATTCACAATCTATTATTTCTTTATATATAGTGTGTGAAATTTACTGTTAATTTTTTTTTAAAGTACAAACAATTACATAAATTTTACTAAAAAGTTGAGGTAGAAAAAAAGAGAATTATAAAATAAAACCAATTATTTTTTGTCCTTAAATGAGTAAGACATTGTTACAATAATATTTGAATAAATCAAAATTATAATAGTACATATAGTTAAACAAATCTTTTATTAATATTTTAGTTTTTTAAACATATTTTTGGTTACTTCATTTGACCTTTTAATATATATTTTGAAATCTAACGTAACATTTTAGAGAACTTTACTTTGTGTGATACTTTTAAATTACATAAAATATTAATAAATTTGTGATTTAACACAAAATATGAAATTTAATATGATAATATAAAAATAGTTTACTTGTATTTACTTCAATATATTGGCTTGATATGTTCAAAATTTGTTTTAATGGTATATTGTTTGACATTTTTAGTTAAACAAACTTCTTTATTTATATATATTTTACAGAAAAAATAAGTCTAATATGACTTGAGTTTGAAGTAAACTAGACTATGGACATTTGTTGGTCCACTTGATTTATTTCCACATATATTGATCTTAAAGTTAAAATTCACTATTTCTACCAAAATTTGATATTTTTATTTCATTTATTACACATATACAAAATATTTAATATTAACGTTCAAAGTATTTTATTTATAAAATAAGAAAATATTTGAAAAATTATAGCAGTGTTAAATTAAAAACATTCACATTCACCAACTTGGTTTAGGTACAAAAAATAACAGAAGAATAAAACCACAAAAAATTAAAAAGACATTACAAATTAAAATAAATAACTAAGCAATGAAAATTTTCTCTTCTTGCAATGCCTTTAACGAATTTGTTACAGGTTATAAAACAAAATTGATTTTAACATTTTATAATTTAGTTATTATTAGTTAAAGATTTAAAAATAAACAAGAAAAAACTGAAGTTGTTTTGTTTCTTAACGACCTTTTATTTATGATAGTTATTAAAAATAATTTGACGAAAAGTTACTAAAAATAGGTTCCTTTTTGTATAGTATTTTTAGATTTATTCTTTAAACTGGGAGATTGAATAATATAGAAAGGTAGAATTTAGAATAAAATTATAATTTAAAAAGATAGGCTAAACTGCAAAACAAAACAAAATAAAATTATATTATGTATATTTGTTTCAATAGGTAAATAGGCCACCGGCTTGGTAAAAATAGATAGGTCTAAATCCGAACAATTTAGCAAAATAGTATTTTTCAACAAGTCTTAGCTCTGTCAATTTAAATATAAGTATGGTTTGACCTAAACTTAAGTCTCAGGTTATAAGTCCCTATGGAACGGTCTAGCTTAGTTGCATCTCTTTTGCATTATTATTGACACTCATTGTGGAAGACATGACCCGGCTTCAACACATATAACATAGTGTCAACAATAGCATCTTGAATCCCCTGAAATATTATACAAAAATAATATAAAAACTTTGATTCTCGAAACATTTAGAAACAATAGAATGAAGAAAGACATAGTTAAAAAGGCATAAAGAAGTCAATATCACAAAGAAATACCTTGGCAGCAATGATCGTGACATGCCTCGTACCTCTGACTCGATTGTAATATTGATTGTCTTTTCTCTGAAATTACACTACCATAACTTAGCAGGAGTACAAATCTGAATGCGGGAGTTCATTGTTTTATAATATGTTACTACAAACAAATAAATTGACGATTGACAATAATATATATGGACGAGGAGTTCATTCATTAATATAAAACTTCTACTATATCACAGTCATTTGCTTTGTCATGGATTTAAGAGTTGAAGATGTATCATGGATGAACTATTAGATTGCCCATCAAGCTATGAGCCTGTGGTTTTAAAGCTCTGATGTTTCTTGTTAAGCATAATGTTAAAATCTCAATGTCATTTCCTTAGCTTCCAACAGTTTATATATAAATCATTCAAATTTTAACATTTCTTTTTCCTTCCAAAACCAGACTTTAATGCCAAATCAACAAAAAAGATATCAACTCCGACCAAAAAGTTTCTTGTTTTCACATGCATACTATATAGAAAATTATGTACCTAAGTATTGATTTTCCAATCAAGCAACAAATATGATACTGAAATAAATAAGCTGCATAAGATACTTAAATGTACCTCCAACATTTTCATTGGAGGAGGTGTCCGTAAGCTTGAATTGAGGTAACAATTTTCCCCTATAATAGAACGTTCATTAGGCAGAAGCAAAACATAAGTATTAAAAAATGATGCATTTAGAATCAAAGATGCCTGCTTGCCTGCTTTCCGCATACAACTATTTGATCTCCTACACGAAGAACACCATTAACTAAAACAACATCGATAGCCGCAAACATTGTTCTACGACATTGAACAACATTGACATCCAAAACAGTACACTGATAGCCACAAACAAATAACAAATAGGTCTCTATGATTAAACAATCAAAAAGCATTCAACCAACTTTAATATGATGTGACAATATAGCTAACCTGCAATTCTTCACTGTATGTAAGCTTCTCAACCATGGGTTTTTGGGTTTCCATAACCAATAGTGATAAAATACTCGGGATTCCTTCGCCACTGAAATATCAAGTCCTAAAATATCAATACATAAACACCCACAGAGAAGTATCAAGCACATTATACATAATGCTATAGCTAGTGAGATTGTTTTGTACGAAAGCAAAGGGTTTGGCCAATTCATAGCCAAGCTAGAATCCAAGATAAATGGAGACGTGTCTCAACTTTTCACACCCATGTTTTAGACACTTTCAGTTAGAGCTCGGACAACTTTTTAACACAATTTGGAAAAACCCAAAAACAAGTTGAGATGTTCATATTCAACTTTTTTGGAGTGCAGAGAAACGAAATCTTTTTTGGCTACATTTTGGCTCTTCAAAGTTAGAGGAAATATGAGGGAAGAAAAGATGGGTTAGTAAAATTTTAATGCATTGACTAAGATATCCTTAAACAAAATGAAACATAAAGGTAAATTATCCCTTCTTTTCATTAAGATCACTCCCCTGGTATGACTCATCCTTTTTGTTGGTTCACTATAATAAAGGAAACATTTACCATACCAACAAATAACTTGATTTCAGGGTAGCCTTCACTAAATAAGAGAATACCAAGGAAAAAAGTAGTACTAGAATCCAACATGAGAAAGAAAAAAGAATTCTCTATAACTTTTGAACGTGTCCTATTATAACTCATTATTCCTATTTCGAAAGTTTCGAATTCTAGAATTTTTCATTTTGAAACTTTAAGAGCTTTTGAAAATTCTAGAAAATTGCATTTCAAAACTTTCGAAAATTTTAGAAAATAATTATTTCGAATTGTTTGAAACTTTCAAAAATCTTGAAATTTTACGTTTCAGAACTTTGAAATTTTTGAGATTGTACTTACTTTTTATTTTGAATATTTGGAGAGTTTCGAATGTTAATATATTTTTTTCTAAATTTTTGAAATTGAGAGTGAAAAATCGAGAAGATAAAAAAATTGAAAGTTTTATGGGTGGTTAAAAGGGTAATATTGTATATTCAAGTTTATTGGGGGGTGAGAGATTTAGGTGTAGGGACGAATGATAAAATACTTCAAATTTTGCAATTAACCATCCAGATAGGAAGTGGTGTATTGTTGCACCCCTTTGTTAAAGGACTTGGGCCTAGTTGGGCCTTAGTCTAGTTTTTAATGATACGATACTGGTTCATCATCCAACTCTACAAATTTGCTAATTTTTCAAGTTTTTTGTAAATTTGAGAAAAATTCACCACCGTTTTTAATAATTGGTCACAACGGCCCCTATTGAGTTCAAATCTGTTTGTGGTATATTCCTCTCAATCTTTCTATATCAATCTCAGGACCTATTTGGTTTAAGAAACTAATTTATGTTTCTATTTCCAATTTTCACTAATTTGTATTTGATAGTGACATTGATGAGTATAGAGTATAGTTGCACTCAATTCAACCAATCTATTTGCACATAACTTGCATAGAGAATCAATAAAAAAGTTGCCAACGTTGGTGCTTTGCATGTATGTGCCCTCATGCTTTCGGAGATGAAGATGATAATAATTAAATCGTTCCTTAAATTGAAAAACTCTCACAAGTAAAAAGTCAATTAAAAAGACAAACTCGAATAGAAGGGCATCGAGGAAGTGAATGAAGCAAATAAAGATTGAGTTGAAATGATAGTAGTTGCAGAGAGGTGCAAAGCCTTTTGAATTGAATTACGAGAAATAGAAATAAAAAAAGTGTTCGATTACATAGGAGACGCATTCGTCGTCATTGAGTAACTATTAATTGTATGACTCTATAAGACAACAAGAGGCACAAGAACATAGTAAAAGAATACGACAACACCACTAAACCAGTTCCCGACATATCATCCGTGTAATATGGACCAGAATCTGATGAAACACCATCGTTGTTGCCGCTTGGACCTCTACTCCACATTCCCACATTATTGTCCCTGTTCATTCACATAATTAATGGACTAATAGTAGTAGTAGTAGTAGTTATAAGTATATTATGGAGTAATTAATAATAGTACCTTGCATTACCGAGAACACCGGCATTCATGGTAAGAAGAAGAATGCGATCAGCTGATTGAGGTTCAACACTAAAAGCCTTCTCATACTTAATCTCAAGACTTTGACCAGAGGTAATAAAAAAAGCACCATTAATCAAAATATCACCTTCAGATCTCCAATTCCAGCCTTTCCATTGACTCTGTTCCGTTTCAACCCTCTTAGTAACTTCTTTAGCAAAAGGGTTAATGGGTGCAGTGTAACGATTTCCCTGACTATTAATAGTTGGTTCACCACTCCCTCCAATAGCATACATTTCCCATTGAGTAAACTCATTGTTGACCACGTGGATATAACCTCTTCTGCAACGTGGCATTCTCTGAATGAGTTTCTCACCGAAATGGTTGAATGCAATTGTGACTTGCATTCCAGAGTCAGGGAGGTAATTGTCACTGTGTCCAAGGAGCATGACTTCGTTGTGGTGTGACATAAAGTTGTTTGATATTGTTATTCCAGTGGACCCCATTATGGCGTCTATTAATCCGTCTTTGCAACGTGAGAGTGTACAGTGGTCGATCCATATGTCTTTTGAACCGAATATAGATATTCCATCACCGTCTGATTCTGTTCTGTACCCGTAGTGTTCTGGACTTGATCGCACATTTGTGTTACCTGAGGGGTGACAATGGTGAATATGAATGTTGTGTATGATAACATTACTAATATACTGCAGAGTGATACACCCTCCTCCCACAATATGAACATCAGCACCACGTCCATCAATAGTCTTATAACTATTAAATATCAATTCCTGCTTCAACTCAATCAACATATTACTAGGGAACACGATCCACAATGCTTCATTTTGTATCACACCATATCTTAACGTACCCGGTTTTGGATTAACCGCATCATCATCTGAAGAATCTGTTACAACATAAAATTCACCACCTTTTCCTCCTTTTGCATACTGACCAAACCCAATTGCACAATCTGCTAACTTCTGTCGATTGTTTGGCCATTCTGGATCGCATTTCCAACAATCATCAATTGGGTTCCCTGTCATGCATGCTGATCCTTCTGATGATAGCATTTCCCTTCTTGCCATTGAAGCATTCACCTTCCTATACACAACAAACAAACACACCCGCCATTTATTTTAACATATCTCTGTTTTAAAATGATATACACATGTCTATAATTTTTCTATATCCATTTAACACTTTCATTTTCTCTTTATTTCTCTTCCTATTACACCATTACCAGACTTCATCTATCACATCACTCCTTTTATCCTTTTTACTTCTTTATTTCTCAAAGTAGAGTATACAAAACATTTTTCTTAATCCTATAAATTTAGGATGAAAAATCAAAGCTCAGTGTATTCGGATAAAATATATTTTAGAAACATATATATATATATATATATATATATATATATATATATATATATATATATATATATATATATATATA